>NW_021605568.1:1053791-1118243 GCF_004785775.1 Grammomys surdaster | reverse complement strand
AGGAGAGGAGAGGAGAGGAGAGGAGAGGAGAGGAGAGGAGAGGAGAGGAGAGGAGAGGAGAGGAGAGGAACCGGACCCAAAATGCCTGAGGCTGCCAGGGGATGTTACCTGGAAAACCCCATGTCTGAAGCCAACAGTATCACTCTAGCTTTTTGGCTTCAAATAGCTGATAATCTGGAAATAAGCAACCAGGCTCAGTGCTCTGTCTAGCCTATATGAGTGCCCTTAGCCAGGCACCTTCTCTCTGAAACAGTAAATTTCCCACAGTTCTCCTTCCTCTAGAGTTTCTTTGTTCCTGGCTTCTGCCCTGAAGGAGGCCGAGCTCAGTTGTGTCAGCCAATCCTTCACAGGCCCATCTGCCTCCTCCCCTCCTGGGCAGATAGCCAAAAGGAGGGGGTTGGGTCTGTAGGGTACAGAGTGGAATCAATTCAGGGTCACAGTATGAACACCAGATCCTTAGAACTTGGCCCCTTTCACATTGTGAGGATGGAGGTGAAGGTTGTGGGCAGGACAGATTTGGGAGTGGGCAAAACTCTGAGGTTAGCAGAGATAAGTCTGAGCCCCACATTCAGAACAAATTAGGGACATCTCTGCTCTTCTAAGAAGACTGGCATATCTAGTAAAATCATTAACAGGAGTTCAGGTGCCAGGGGAATACAGCCAGGCCAGGCCTGGTCACAGACCATCTCCTACGCACTGGACTGTGCTGATGGCATGTTCCATTGTTTAAAAAACTATAAACACAATATTTTTATTAATTTGTTGAGAATTTTATATATGCACAAAATGTGTTTTGATCAGATTCACTTTCTATTCTTCGGCTTAATTCCGTCCAGATCAGCAACTTACCTACAATTTTTTTTTTTTTTTAGTAATTTACTGATTTAAGTGGTGAGATCTTCAATGAAACCTGACTCTTCACCACCATTAGCTGTTAACAGCTCCTTACCTAGGGGCTAGGGCTCACGATCCCTTCCCCAGGGCTGGAAAGTTGTCTATCTTGAGCTTGTGCTGGTCTTGGGTATCCAGCTGCAGCATCCGTGAATTCACTAGAGCAGAGGTCCTGTCATGTCCGGAAGGCATTGTTTGGTCCTATCCTCCCAAACCTCTGACTCTCACAGTCATTTTGTCCCAACTTTTACAAAAATCCTTGAGTCCTGTGGGGCCCGTGTGGGCGTGGTATAGTGTCATTTCCACTCACTGGGAGTCTCTGCGTTAAGTGCTATCCACTGCACAAAGAAACTTCTCTAACAAGGTCTGAGACCTGCATGCAGCCTTTCATGGCACAAAACCGGGAGGCTCCAGGATGCTACTGCCTACCAGCTACACAGTGGCAAAATTCAGTTCCTGCTCTGAAGCAGTCCAGGGTCTGGATAGAGACACTACTCTCTGAAGCAGGAACAAAGAGTACAGCCCAATGATTGAGTCCCCAGGCCAGATGCTCGGAGTCAGCAGCCCAGCTGGGAGAACAAAGGTTGATGTGGATATGAACTCAAACACAGCGAGAGGGAGAAGCCATGTGATCATGAGGTGGAGAGCAGCCCTGAGCAGACGGGTGCAAGCAGAGCATAGCACTGGTCAGAGGACAGCCTTTGGTGTCAGTCTGCACAGGCCACCTTTTCTGAGGGTTGATAGTTGATTTTGCAGCTGTATAATCCAAGCTCAATGGCTTCCAGGGGTTCTCCCATTTCCACCTCCTTTTCTACAAAAGTACTAAGATTACAGATGTGTGCTATTATGCCTAACTTTCTATGGGTTCTGGAGACTTGAACCCAGGTCCTTATGTTTGCACAAGTGTAATACCCTCTAGGGTTGTAGGAACAGGTTTTTTTTTTTGTTTTGTTTTTGCTTATTTGTTTTTTCTAATTAAAGGTGTAAAAGGCAGGGAAGAAACGTTACTGGAGATCTTGGGGAGTTCCTGAAGACTCATTGTATAATAACAAAAGAATTGCTTCCCCTTGGGTTTTTGTTTTGTTTTTGTTTTGTCTCAATAATTAAAATGTTGTTGTTTGGGTGAGAAACATCTCCCATAGTCTAAGACATTTGAATGCTTTGTTGTTGCAGGATATTTGATAAGACTGTGAACCCTGAGATAGTATAATTTACTGGAAAAACCTGTTTATAGTTGTGGTTTGGCTTCCCCCTAGCAAGCACCTTTAATCGAAGAGTTTTGTGCTTGAATATTGTAATCAGGATTAAAATAAAGTCAACCTTAGGTCAAGAAGCAGAGTAAGCAAACAGTTGACAGGAAGTGAACCCAGGATTATTAAGAAAGAGCCATAGAGAGTAACAGGAAGTCAGGAGGATGGATAGACAGATACACAGGAAGTAGAAGGGAGGGAGATTCAGTTTGGAGGAGGTTTTCTGAGATAGTGAGGAAGGAGATTTGCTTCTGGGATGCTGACTGAGGAGAAAGGTCAGCTGGGTACTTTCACCCCAGCATCTGGCTCTTGATTGTTCATTGGCAAAATCAAACGATTGAGGTTTGTTAAAAACAATTTGTCCTCACTTGGTGGCTTCTTTGAGGAGGGTTAGGAGGTGTGGCCTTGCTGGAAGAAGCATGTCACTGGCTTTGAGAATTTAAGGCCTCACCCTATTTGCAGTTTGCTTTTGCTGGTGCTTGTGGTTCAGGATGTGAGCTCTCATTTTCTGCTCCAGCCCCCACGTCCACCTGCCATTATGGTTTCTGTCCCTCTGGAGCCATAACCACAAATAAACTCTTTTATGGGTTGCTATGGGGCAGTAGGCTATGAGAAAACGCCAGAAAGCTTGGTAGAAAGATCTGAAGCTCCGGGAACCTTGGTCTGAAGAAGGCCAGTAGGATGGGAGGCTGCTTCGAACTTTCCCAAAGCCATATGGCTCTCTTAGCTTCCGCTCCCCACAGCCCCTCCCATGGAGAGGTCCATGGCCTTGATCACGTAGGAATAACACCTCCATGCAAATAAGGCATTCCCAAGCTCTCAAACCAAACCAATAGAAGCTACCTGCTCTCCCTGTAAAACTGTATATATATATATCCCCAGAGCTCAAAAGTAAAGGCGTTGTGTGGTGTGAGACCTTCCCGCTGTTGGAGTGCTTTTTCCCGATTCCTCGCCAGTCACCAACTATCCTGCGCATTTCAAAGGACGACAACACTTCTCTCCTCCCCGTGGGCAGAGCTGTAACACTTTTCCTTCTGCAGGCACTCCCGAGCTGCCCTCGGAAAGAGGGAACCAAAAGAGCTGTAACACTTGCCCGCCTTTGGAGGCTGGGGCAGAGGCAGACCCTCCAGTCTGCCTTCCCCCCAACCCCCCCCCAACCCCCCCGTCCTCTCAGGCCCAGCCGTGGAGGCTGCTGTAGCCGCGATTCAAGAGGCTACACCGGCCCTGCCCCTCGTGACTGAAAAGCACACTGTGCTCCAGTTCACAGCCACACTCTCGCTCTTTCCCGGACAGTCTCGGAGCCGGCGCCCCACACCCCACCTGCTCTTGCTGAGCCGAGGTGTCTGGGACGCCCACCGCCCACGCCCTACGAAACCGTGTGAGACCCTGTGCGACAGATTGCTTTGGCCAAGCTGCTTTACCACAGCAACAGAAAAGAGACTAATAAACAGAAAGTCAAGGACAAGAACAGACTCTGGCAGATTAAGGATAATTTGTTAGAGTTTCAAAGAAAAGTCCCAGGGCCCACTAGCTGTCATCCTCAAAGCTGTGTCAAGGAGGAGAGCAGAAAAGCCAAGCCAGCATGAAGGTCAACCATGTGGTAACAGGCAGTCACTCGATGAAGAAGAGAACCTTAGAAAAGGAGTTAGGAAGTCCAGAGTCTTAGGGAGTTTAAAAGGTATAGTTAGACTCTTGCAAGTGTCCAAAAGAAAAAGAAAGATAAAGGGAAAATTACTGACTCAGAAAGGTGAGCAGATCAGATCAACCCCAATAGGGTCTGGGAAGAAAGAGTACATTATCTTAAGGTGACCCTCCCTTCCTACTGCTGGGTGTCTAGCTAGACCCCTGATCCACCCTGTTGGATTAACAAGAAGACAAGGGTATGTCTCCACCTACAACTAGATCACAGTCACTAACCTAGCTATCTCTTCAGCCCTCTTTTCTTGTATGAAAGTATAGATAGCAGCTTGCACAACATTTACTATTCTGTGCTACTATCATTTATATCTTAAAAAGGAAATTAGTGACAATTTTGAAGTTTTGTTTTTTGTTAAACACAGAAATATAAGAATATGTTTTCCTTTTAATCCCAGGTGTGGGATATGGGGCTCCTTTAGATTGTCCACAGCAGCTGACTATGATTTGTTTTGTGCTCTCGCAGGGATGTGATTTTTTCCAGCTGCAGATCATTTCTGCGATTGTGTGATACTTGGAATTCTGGGGGCTTTTTAGACGGTGTATAAGTGCTAGAGCTCTGAGAGGCATGCTGGTTGATTGGTTGTTGTTGGTTGCAGTTTGTTAAGTATTCATGTGCAAAAAAGAAACAACAAAAAGAAATGCCCCTAAGAATTCCACACCCCTAATCGGCAGGAAGTAGTCTAACGATGGCATTGCCCACCTTACAATTCCTAATGCATTCAGGGATCTCTTTCCTCTCTATCCTTTTTTCTCTTATCTAGTGTTAGGGGCTTGATAGGGTGGATGGAAAGGGTGGAGAGTGGTGGAAGAAAGAAGAACTCACAAAGTAGCCAAAGAATGGCTACAGGAAACTGTTACGTGTCATGGTTAACATGCATCAGGACTCCATACGCGTGAGCTTTGAGAATCGGCATCGTTGCCTTCCCTGAGCCTCAAATTCCTAAGGGTGTGATCATACATATGCCCGTGGGTGTGCCTGAGCGCGTCGCCATGTTTGCCCTATTTTAAGTTCCCTAGAAGCAGGTGTAAGAAAAAGAAGTGAAGCTCAAATTCTACTCTTTGGAGGTGACCCTTAGACAAAGTTTTAACTGCCAGGTGTTAAAAGATGATCCTTGGAAACTAGCAACACAGTGGGAATATGATGGGAAGGGGAGGCAGGAAGGGGGAGTTAAAGGCATGTGTTGAAGTTTGTACAGTGTCCACCTGGGCTCAGACACACTGTGGGTCTCTGGAAGACAAATGGTACTAAGTACGTGCCTCATGTCACCTCTGGAGCTGGGATAGTTACTTACCCATGGCCATCCTTCAGGACTGAAAATTGCTCCCAAGGGCTGGCTATGTTTGGGGTGTGTGGCCTGCACTGTACAGGTCAGGTCTAAGAACAGGGTCAGGTAGCTCTATGAGAATCCCCAGTGATTGTAACACACACAGACACATACAGACACACACACACTCTCATACTTCACACACTCACTTAAAAACCAGCACAGTATGTAAGCACACATACTCAAACAGGCACATATAAAAACCTCCTCCACACTTTACACATTTGCCTCCAGGTGTACACACATGACACACATTATGAATACATTTGCACAAATGCACACAGTCACATTCAGTTTCCACAGTTTCTCACAAGTTGAATTAGTGACCTAAGAGCCTGATGTTTTCAAACTGGCCACCAGAGGGAGTGTCTTCCATTCTCAGAACCACAGGCTCATACATTTCTCATCCTTTCTGATCTCAAAGCTTGTTTGTTCCGATCAAGGAATGAGACATTCAGGACCCCAAATATCAATTATGGCATGAAGCAGGTTTGAAAAGAATATATTAGCTGGTGAGAGAGGAAAAGGGAGGGTATTGTCTTTTCTTTTCTTCTCGTTGAGGGAGACTACTCTTTGCCCGAGGATGTATGAACAACAACTACAAACTCTTTGTAAAGCCCCAACACTGAGACAAAACACAGTTCCACTGAAGCTCACCGAGGGAACAATGAGTTTACTTGGCTTACTTATAGAGCATGAATGAGAGGCTGTGCACAGAGTGTGGATGACTCCAAAGCAGTTTCTCTACATGTGATGGCTAAATGTTGGCTGTCAAGTTGACTATATATGGGATCAACTAAAACCCAAGCAGCTGGGCAGCCTATGAGGGATTTTCTTGACAGAATCACTTGAGGTCAGAACCCATCCTAAATCTGAGCCCCATTTTGTGTTGTCAGCCCACATGAAAGGTCATGGAAGGAGAAAGCTTTTGCTTTTTTTTTTTTTTTTTTTTTTTTTGTTTTTTCGAGACAGGGTTTCTCTGTGTAGTTCTGGCTGTCCTGGAACTCACTCTGTAGACCAGGCTGGCCTCGAACTCAGAAATCCGCCTGCCTCTGCCTCCCAAGTACTGGGATTAAAGGCGTGTGCCACCACCACCTAGCTAAGCTTTTGCTTTTTGCCTGCTTGCCCTCACTCGTGCTGGCGGGCTCATCTGTCTTATGGCTGAGGCATCCCTTCTTTGGTCTGAGCACTTTCTTCTTCATGATTGCAAGGCAGACTGAAGACAGCCTGAAGCAATTCCCTAGGAATCCTTCAGGCCTCCTGCATCAGATTAGGACAGCTGAGACATCCAGCTTCATGAACTGAGCAACAACTATAGAGGGCCAGTAGGCCACTTGAAAAAAAAAAACCCTTTAAATATATATACAAAATATATATTAATATGTATTTTCTATCACTTCTGTTCCTTTAGAGAACTCTGACCAATAGCTGAGTAGGTGTACTTCAGTTCTGTTCCTATACTTAGAACAGAATAGTTGACAAATGCTAGGAAGAGTGGCGTGAATCTCAGTGAGTGTCCAGTGACTCTCCCCACCCTGCCTTCTATGACAGAACGTCTAAACACAAGCCACATTGTGATGATCACTTGCAAATAGGCACAGCCAATCTAATAACGTAGAGGCATTCTGCTTAGATGCCACGTTCTACAAGACTACTCAGAAGGGAATACTGATTGAAATGGATTAGAAGCTGTGTCTGTGAGGGCAGATGAGAAAAAAAAAAATTAAAAACACAATAGACCTTATCAAGTAAGAGCTGAAGGAAAGCGGGTGAAGGTCTTTCTCTGCAAAGTGAGTCAAGCTGCTGGCATACAGTGTTTTCACACTGCTCCCAACAGGAGCTGCCAAGTGCAGCCCCCACAAAAGTACTCTCATGGGTGAGTGTTTCAGATCCAGAGGTAGAAGGTCCAGACCAAGGAAACCTTAGGATACAGTGGATGAGGCCTACATGTGAGTAGACAGTAGTGGAGAAGATGCTGGAGAAAGCACAAAGGTGTGGATTGGGAATTGGAACTTGAGACCAGAGGAGAAAATGACCACCCTTACCCCACTGTGGCGTTTTGAATGAGAATGGCTCTCCCTCTATCTTCCGATTGTGGATCAAATGTAAGCTCTCAGCTATCGCTGTGATGCCATGCCTGCCTGCTGCCATGCCATGATGGGCATGGACTAATCCTTTGAAACTGTAAATCTCAATAAACTCTTCTATAAGTTGTCTTGGTAATAGTGTCCCTTCGTAATTGAAAAGTAACTAAGACAGAAGTTGGTATCAGGAAATGATGTATTTCTGTAACAAGCCTGACCATACTTGTTTTTTGAGGAATGTGGAAGCCTTTTGGACTTTGGACTAGAAAAGTGGTTGAATGCTTTAAACAGAGCTTAGTGGGCCATCCTAAGGAACAAAGAAGAGAGTAGCAGCGAGGACAGTGTAGACTGAGGTTTCAGAGGGGAGCAGTATTAGCAGCTGGCCTAAAGACCATTCTTAGGATGTTTTAGCAAAGAATGTGGATGGTCTCAGTCCTCTTTTAAGGGTCTGACAGGCTAAATTAAAAAGTTGTGGGCTGATTTTATTAGCAGACGAAATTTCAAGATAGCTTCACATTGGCTAAGTCACTTGGTTATTAGTAATCACTCTTATGTATGTCTATAATGAAAAAAGAAACCTGGGCAGAAAAATTCAAATGTGCACTATAAGGAGGAAAGAGTTCCAGAAAATACACTGGAACCAAGTCTTGTGCTCAAAGAGATGGGAAGTTTAAAGAAAGGCCTAACCCTAAAAGGATAAAGGAAGTTATTCCCTGGGGCAAGACTACACAGCTAATCCAGCAACTTGTAAAAGGAATTCAGAGGTTATGCAAATGTAATCCAAGGAAGGGATCAAGTTTCATCCCAAGAAGACAAAAGAACTTGGCTCTGGCTTTATAGTTCAGAAAGATGCAGGATTAAAGGGGTTGTAGAATCCTCCTCCATGGTTACAGAAAGGCACTGAGGCCAGGCATGGGGCAGGGAACTCCCTGCATGGAAGCTCTGAGAGGCCCTTGTGTGAAGCTCTGAAAGGGAAACCTGGATGTGATGGAGGCCTCGAGATGTTGCAGATGCCAATGTCACAGGTTACCTGCCAAGGAAAGCTACAGACGGGAAGAGGAGCCAGCTCAACACAGAGAAGTTTGCAGTCACTGGACATAGAGCTGCAGGATTTAGGGGTTACTCTACTGGATTTCCATCTTCCTTTAATTCAGTATTTCCTTGCTATACCACTTTTCTTTCTTTTCAGAACGGTCATGTGTGTTCTGTGCCCTTGTGTCCTGGAAGTACACAGTTTGCCTTTGGATTTTCCAACAGGTTGCTATTTAGAGATTACCGTGAGTCGTGGAAGAGACTCTGAAACTGGATTGGAGACTGTGAAAGACTGGAGACTTTCAAAGATAGACTAAATGCATTTTTAATTATTATCTGACTGGGAACCTGTGGATGCTAGGGAGTGGAGTATGAAGGTTTAAATGAAAATGGCCCCATTAGGCTCATATATTTGAATATTTGGTCTTTCAATAGGTATACTTGGATAAGAGGATTAGGAAATTCGGCCTTGTTGGAAAAAGTGTGACATTTGGTGTGACTTTGAGGTTTCAAAAGATAGCATCCCGTGTGTGTGTGTGTGTGTGTGTGTGTGTCTGTGTGTGTGTGTGTGTGTGTCTGTGTCTGTGTGTCCAAAGAATAAGTTCTCAGCGGTTCCTACCATCATACCTTTGCTCTGCCAGCAAGGACTGAATTATCCGAAACCATAAGTGTTAGTATTTTGTCTAAACTCCACCTCCACAGTTACCTGGAAACAGCTAGGTATGCTCCTCCCCACAGTTACCTGGCAATAGCCAGGTAAGCCTGGCCTACTATAAAAGAGACTGCTTGCCCCCTCCCCTCTCTCTCTCTCTCTGCCTCTACTACCCTCCTGGCTCCTCACCCCACCCCATGCCCTGAATGAATTCTATTCTATGCTATACCGGTGTGTGACTGGTCCCTCAGTGGGAAGAGATGACTTGGCATGGGCCAGCTGACACATCCCCTTCCCCCATACCTCTCCACACACCTCCAAAACATACTCTCTTTATCTCTTTATCTTTTTATAAACACATCAATAAGCTTTAATTAAGTGCTTTCTTTTGTAAGTTACTTTAATCATGATGTTTGATAACAGCACTAGAAAACTAACACACACACACACATACACACAATTTTAAAAAGAAATCTTTAAATAAATACACTAATACCAAGGATAGCCTCCCCAAAAAATCAATTAGGTTAAAAATAACTAATAATATAATAACATGGCTTCAGTGTTCCCAAAAATATTTTAAAGATGACTAATGAAGATTCATAAAACAATTTAGTGTCATGACCGCAACACTCTGTGTGAGTAACTCAAATCAACAAAAAACATAATAAAATGTTTTCTGAGGTGGAAGTCACATGACATGAACATGGCATGTTTAATGATATGGAACCTCCACGCTCTATCTCCAGGACACTTCATCAGCCCATGAGTGCATCACACTCCCATTAAGCAGCCCCTCCCCCCTCTCCACAGCCCTATTGACCACCCACAGGCCTTTCCTTGCTATGAGTTTATCTACTCTAAACAATCCCATAAAAGAAGTCATAATATGTGATTTTGATGTATGGCTTTTGTGACTTGTGCAGGGTGACAACTCAGCCATAATTTGTCAGGATTGTTTCTGCTATGGCTGAGGAACGGCTCATTGTGTGACTACAATGTTACGTCCATTCATTCATTTGAAAGTGGGAGCTTGTATTGTTTCCACAGTTTGCAACCGTGAGTAGGGCATAATACAGCTTGAATGTGAACCACCCACACAAACTTACTTGTCAAACATTTGATACTGGCTTAGAAAAGGGAGTGGTTGGTTTAGGAAAGGAGCAGAAGCAAACAAAATTACCCTTCAAAAATTAACTTTACTAGGGAAAGGGGCATCATGACTTTGGGAGAAATGATCAGGCCTCCAGGTAAAAAAAAACATGAAAAACAGTAAGTACGTTAGAGGCAATATGTTGGTGACCTTAAAGGAAAGACAGGCTTCACTGTAAAACAAGGAGAGGAATTTCAGTATGAGGTATAGGTTGTAGTAAAAGTAAGAGAGATGGCCACCGTAAACATGATGGAAGGGCAGCTTCAGGTATGAGCCTTCAGAAAAATCTGAACAAAGGAAAATATCTGACTTATGCATATTTTTAGGGGGTGGTGGGAAGTGTGACACCACATGATTTAGTTTGGGATAGCTTTGGTGGCAAAGAGCATGAAGGGACCAGGTGCCATAAGTTAGGGGCTGTTCGGCCTGTGATCATCCAGAGGAAGTCAGGGATCTTTGGCTCAAATCAACCAGCTGGACTCCATAACTCTGACCTTGAAGTCCCTGCTTGTAGGGTGACAGCACTACTTGTGCTTTGCAATCTACAAGGGCAGAATCATGACTATTTACTTACTAAGAAATCCAGGGCAAAGTGGATGGGTTACAGTGTTTGGGTGCTCAGCGGCTCCACCCGCAGCCACAGCCCGCCCTCCGCGCGCAGGATTATCTCCGGCTTCCTGCGCGGCTCCTTGTCATCTGGCAGGACGCGGAAGCGCAGCAGTGTCAGCGCCAGCGCCACCTTCATCTCGTTCATAGCGAAAGTCTGTCCTATGCAGTTCCTGCGGGAGAACGGGGTGGGAACTCTGACTGTGCCCTTTGCTGGGATTCAGACAGGCGTCCTCAGACCCAACCTGACCCGGTCCACGTCAGGTTGAGCGATGCTAATATACCGAGCACACCACTAACGCTTAATTCGAACCTTGCCCAGAGTTTAGGCCACAATACAAACCGGTGTGAAGGAGCCCCACCACCACAACCATCCCTGGCCGCTCTTGGAACTTCCCAAATAGGCTCACCAAACCTTGGTGAAACCTCTACCACCTCAATCCACCTTTTCTCACTACCAGGCCCAGATCCTACTCCAAGACCCTGAACTTGCTGGCCTCACCTGGGTCCCGCCGAGAAGGGAATAAATGCCAGAGGCGATCTAGCCCGGATGTTCTCTGGATCAAAACGGAAGGGGTCATAGACCTGCAAAATACTAGCCCTGGTGAGTGGGTGACATGCACCAGCACTGAGGCCCGTGGGGATGACTAAGAATGGGGACACAGCGAACCTCAGGGTCCCGCCACACAGTTGGATTATGATGGGTTCCAAAAATATTGATGATGCAGATGACACCTGTGGGGAAGAGAAGCGAGCAGGGTAAACTGCCTGTCGAACTTTGCTGTGTACCCTTCCCTAAACTCTGTGGCTACCTTTAGGGATGACCCGGCCATCTGGGAGGGAAATGTCCTGGGTGCAGCATCGGGAGACCATTGTGACTGGGGGGTGCAGCCGCAGACTCTCCTTGATACACATGGTCAGGAAGGGCAGCTGGGCCAGGTCGTCCCTAAGAAACCAAACCATACAATTACCCAGGGGCAAAAACAGAGGCTGTCAGCCCCTGTGTTGCCCATTTAATCTCTCCTCACAGTGGTAAAATAATCCCGAGAAGTGCAGAAAGTTAGAAAAGAACTAGAGGAAATTTAGCCAGGAATCTTTACAGAAGTTTGTTTGTTTGTTTGTCTGTCTGTTTTCCTGAGACAATGAATTGTTCAAACGCCCACCCATTTAAAAACTCAACAAATTTACGTTAAAGTGAATATTTCTTATAGCAAAAAAAAAAAGAGTAAAACACAAAGAAAAAGAATAAATGAGTCTAATTTGTTTGCTCTTCTGTCTCTCTCCCTCATATATCCCATCATCTATCCTTTCCCTCCTCCCTTGTCTTCTCTGACTTATTTCTCTTGTCTCAGGTCCTTCCATCACCTTACTCCCTCTTTATCCTCCGTCTCCCCATCTCCTTTCCTCTTTACACGTTTCCTCTTCTTTATATTCTCCTGCTACCAGTCATCACTGACTTCCTCCTCCATCAGCCAACATCGTCCTTAGACCTACCACTCCCCAGTCCCACACAGATATTCAGTGACTTTCCCAATCAAACAGATCCTTTTCTCCTACTCTTCTTATACTTTCAATCCAATGCCTTCCCATGGGTCTTAGGGCTGTCTTAACCTAAGCTTGTTCTCCCACCAAGCTGAAAGCCAAGGAAGGCTGGTCTCTGAGCTAAGTCTTTAGCACAGACTAAGCTGGGCATCAAGTTGGGATGGAAAGGCAGTGTGGGATAGTTTGATGAGTGAAGAGTAGATGCATGGATGATTCAAAGATTCAAGAAAACATACATATGACTTTTATTCCCAGATATCTTCTATGGATCCCTGGGCAGAATAGTAAGGAAGTAATTAGAGAACAAAAGAGCAACCTATCAGGAAAGGAAGACATGGGGAAATGTTAAATAGGACAGAAGACCAGGAATGGAAAGGAAGTTCATTTATTCAACACATGCAAAGTAGCATCATCTACCTTCACATAGTGTTATCTTGTCAATAATTCTCTTTGAAGTCTACATTTTTCTTTCCAATGCATAGACCTTTTCCTTGCTGATGAAGTAGATGCTTCACCCACCAGAAAATAATAGAAGAATTATTTAAAGAGTTCCCTTCCCTAAGCAGGAAACAAAAGCAGGAGAGAGGCTCAGGGACAGTCTACCATGACCTATGCTCACCATTCAATCTCCTGAGGCTCACGATCCCTCAGGAGCTCCTGTACCTCTTGTCGGCAGCGCTCCTGGTGCTCAGGGTGCTTTGCTAAGTTGTATAGGATCCAGGAGAGCCCACTGGCTGTGGTGTCATGGCCTGAAAAGCAGACAAATAGACTTGGGCTGTTTCAGCACCACTGAGTGGGCCGCACTCAAGCAGGAATGTTTTTAAGGGGTGGAGGTGGGGGGGAGATAGAACACAGGGAATGGAAAGGCCCAGATTCCTGAGGTGGAGAGACTCCTACCCCTTCCCTGGTCTCACACTGATGCCCTCACCTCTAAACATGAAGGTGTCAGCCTCAGCTCTGATGTCCTCATCTGACAGTTCCTTTCCGTCTTCATCCTGGAGTCAAGTCAAGGCAAGCTCTTGTATCACACAACTTCTGAGGGCTCCCATGTCTAACATAAAATAACATCTAGAGATCCTTTTCTAACCAGGCTCACAAGACTGTCATATTCCCGCATTTCTCTTGGTCACCAACACACAGGTCTTTTCTTGGCTTCCTGTTTTTTTTTCCTAGTTGAAGGAATCAAAGACTCATGGGTATTTTCTCCTTCTGTATAATGAGTGATTTCTGTGGGAAGAGTGACTAGCCACCTTCTAAATAGAATCATTGCAGGGCAACTTGTCTTGGCAATTAGAGATTAAGCATTGCTCTAAGTCAGTGTTCCTCAACACGTAGCAGACCACTATCTCCAAAAATATTTATATTACCATTCATAGGAGTAGCAAAATTACAGGTATGAAGCAGCAACAAAAATCATTTTATATTTCAGGGTCAATACAACATAAGGGCTGTATTAGAGGGTCACAGCATTAGGAAGGTTGAGAATCACTGCTGTAAGTGTTTGACTTTGCTCACTAGGTGGGAAGAGTGGACTTCCTTTGTACTATTCTTCCTTTATTGCTACTGGATTTGTCACCAAGGTTTTGTCTGCAGGATGGGAAGATTTAGACTGACAGGAGAAATAGGAGCAGCATGTGACTGCGTGAGGACAGATGACGTCACAGTGTGCGTGCTTGGTAAGTGGACTAGCTTCCTCTTCTCCCTTCTTTCTCAGTTGCTAGTTTCCAAATGTGTTCCCTCTCTGTCTTCTCTCATCTTGCTCTCCTACCCCATGACTGGACCTAATTATAGAGAATTTATCATATTCCTTTTAGAAATTATCAGGTTTGCAAACCTATAAAACTTATCTCACCACCTGGCTAAAGTTGTTTATATTCAAAACTAAAGTCCCCTCTTTACTTGAGAAAATTTGAGGGAAATGCAGAGTGATTTATGTGCACGAGAATGTCATAGTGAAATGCATTATTTTATAGCTTAAAATTAATCTTATATTCCTTGCTCACTCTCCTGCCTCCTCTGCCCCTCCTTTCCTGTTTACCTTCATTTACTTTTTTCTGTTTACTCTTCATTTACTTTACCCCTCCTGTTCTCTTCTCTCTCTCTCTCTCTCTCTCTCTCTCTCTCTCTCTCTCTCTCTCTCTCTCTCTCTCTCTCTTTGTTTGTCTTATTGCTTTCTCTGAACCAAGAAGACATAGATGTGTTGTCCTATAAGCCTCCATGACTCATACTATCTTTCTCCTGTTGTGTAAACCCTGTTGTGAATCCTGTTTGAATGAGAATGGTCTGGTCCCATAGGCTCACATATTTGCATGCTTAGTCCTCAGCTGATGAACTGTTTGGAAAGGATTAGGAGGTGTGGCCTTGTTGGAGGAAGTGTACCACTGGTGGCTTTGAAGTTTCAAAAGCCCACTCCAAGCCCAATGTTTCTCTCTCTCTCTCTCTCTCTCTCTCTCTCTCTCTCTCTCTCTCTCTCTCTCTCTCTCGCTTTCTCTGCCTGCTGCCTATGAATCAGGATGTAAAGTTCTCAGCTATCATTCCAGCTCCAGCCTGTCTGCTTCCCACTATGATGATCATGGACTAATCCTCTGAAACTGTAAACAAGGCCCCAGTTAAATACTTTCTTTTATGAGAGTTGATTTAGCCATGGTGTTTCTTCAGAGCAGTAGAACAGTAACTAAGATACCTGCCATCAGTCACCCCCTCCTACAATCCTTTCCCCACCCCCTTTCCTTTCTCCTCTGAGCAGGTGGGGGTCCCCCTGGGTATTACCCAGCCCTGGCACATCAAGTCTAAGATTGGTTTTTAACTATAAAATAACGCATTTCACTGTGATGTCTTTGCGCAAATAAATGTCAGGTAAAATAAGCAAATCACCTGGGAAGGGAAGATCTAGTGATAGTGAATGATTGCTACCTTCCTAGCATGACTGCTATGATGTGTGATCTATGCTGACTATGAAATTATGTGCAGCTCTCCTCAAAGATATAGACCCAAATACAGATACTGGTCACTAACTTACCAAGTAAGGCCCTTCAGTTTCAGACCTAGAACGACTATATTGACTGCACCCCAGTGTGCTCTCTACAATGTGTTTCTCTCTGACTTGTCTCTCTTTACCTCAAATGCTTTCTACGGATTCTAGGTGTTCTCTATATCAAGTGCAAGTCATTACTGAAACATAAAGCATCATATTATCTCACATTCAATAGAAGCATCCACTCTATTCTTTATAAAATCATAAAGCGTTGGAGACGGAGAGATGGCCCAATGATCAGGAGCGTCCATCACTCATATGATGCCTCATACTCATCTATAACTTCAGTTCTTGGGGATTCAATGCTCTCATTTGGCCTCTGCAGCCACCAAGCATGTATGGGATGCACATACATACATGTAAGCAAACATTCATACACAGAAAACAAAAATAAATGAATCCGTTTTTTAAAGTCATGAGGAGCGATACAAGCAGAAATTGGAGCAGGAAAATTCCAGTCCTGAAGATGAGCCTAGCAACATAGTAAGACACATCTCAAGAAAGCTACCTAAAGCCAAAAGGACTGTCATGCATATGTAATCCTAGCACTGAGGAAGCTGAGGCAGGAGGAACATGAGGTTGGGGCCAGTCTGGCCTACAGTGAGACTCTATCTGAAAGAAGAAAACAATTATAGTTTTAAAAAGTTCCATTGCACCTCATAAGAAGCCAACCTTGGTTAACAGAAGTACGTCAATGAAGTCCAAAGTCTTGGACTTGGCTTTGGCCTTGATAACATCATCACCACCATGCTTGGGTAGAGTTCGACGTCGCTCCTGGATGACAGCATTGGTGAAGTCATGTACGAGGCGGCAGGCCTTATAGAAGCGTATTCCATCAGGTGTGAGGCGGTAGGGCAGGTCCATGTGCAGAAGCAGCTGCTCATTTCTTTTCACAGCCAGGGTACTGAGCTCCAAGATGGCAGCAATATACTGGCTAGGCTTCCTGCACAATGAGAACATGAAGAGAAGCAGGAATACTACAAGCCCAAAACCTGAGGGGCATCTCTAGCCAGAAGGAGGGAACTATTCCTAACAGGATATCAAGTAACCCAACTCATCTAGAGCTTATGGCAACAGTGATAGGCATGGGCCTTGGTGACATAGTAAGACATATCTCAAAAAAGCTATCTCAAGCCGGAAAGACTTGTTACATATGTAATCTTGTTACATATGTAATCCCAGTACTGAATACTCAGTTTCTTCTCTCCCTTCATTCCATTCCCATGAGCGCAGGCATTTCCCTAAGCATCTACTACATAGTACGGACACCGGACTCCTCTCTTTCCTTTCTGACACAGGGTCCAGTTCTGCTTCTCCTCCTCCCCCCAATATTGTCCACCCAGATTAGAACTCATCAATTCTTATAGTTTGCTGTGGCCAGTCTCATTTATCTCCCTTTTACAACATCAATTCTATTTTCTTTTAAAAGGCTGTCACTGTCTGCAGAGCTCTTCTGTATTGTGGGTGCACCTTTAAAGGGTGTTAAAACTCTTGACGTTTTCTGTCTCTCTTTACTTCTTAGTTGCTTGTGTTTCCTCCAACACATGGTTCCCTCCATAATACAAATTTGGGCTCAGATCCAAATTACATTGAAACCATAAATAATTTCTCTATTTGATAATCTTAGATATTTTATTATAGTGATAGATAATGAAGACTTCTCACCTGAATTCACAGAATGAAGTTCCACACTTTTCTTGACTTTAAATGTCTGTATGCTTCACTTACTCCTGTTCTCCCAACCTCCTTCCAAATGCCTCATGCCAGATGCCCATGATCTGTCTCACCTGGATCTCTGTGCCTTCTTCTGAACAATCCCACCTCACAGGAGGGCCTACTCCATCCTCCATGGGGTTGGTTCAGTATCAGTTCTGACCCACTTCCTCCATGGAGTCTCTTCTGCTTGTTCTGGCCAGCCTTCCCTCCTCTACCTCTTGCCTTGAGTCTATGGACCAGATTACAAGGCCTGAAGTTGAAACTCACTCCTGACAGTTGCTGTTGAAGCTGAAGATACATTTCTGTAAAGTGTCCAAGGTCATGAGGCTGATGTTCTCAAATATGTCCAGACAGGCACTACCCGCTGAGGCCAGACGCAGCCACTTGGCCTTTGTTGGAAAGAGAGGAGGAAGGAGTTGGATCTTGACTTCCCAAGGCTCTGCCCAATCCCAACCACTCAAATGAGCACCCTCAAACCAGTCTTCCAGATCTCAGCCCAGTTATTAGGGATAACGTAAACTGAGTAACAGTGGAAGCAGTTACTATAGCAGATGAAGACCCAAGACTGGGTCAGAAGTCCTCAGTTCGGTTCCAGCTCTGAGTCCCATGTTCTGTGCCCCCTCGGTCAGTTAATTCCCTTCTCCTAGTTCTTGCTTGTCACATCTCTAGGAAGTTGATCTCATCTGCTAAACTAAGGGGAAACCATGTGCATCATTTTAACTCACTTCCTAAAGGATAATGTGGACAAGATCTGTGATATATGACCCTCAGATTTACCACTAATGAGGAAAAGGTAATCACTTTACCTCACAGACTTGGGGAAATTAAGTTGGCCAGCATAGATTATTGAACTGGGACTTCACATCAGAACTAGCCTGTGATGAGCACTTAACGCACAGTGTCCTTCCCATTAACACTTCTGTAAATTGATTTCAACACTCTCCCTTTGCTGAGAATGTTAGGCTTCCATTGTTCCTTGAGAAACTTTGCTAGACATGCCAAGAATGAACGAACCATCATGGAGTTCTTAACTTGGGCTACATCTCAGATGTTATGGCAGAAAACCTGTGGATACAATGATGCCTCTCCATGAGAAAAAATAAGACTAAATTCTGCTTGTTGTAGAAGCATATCCCTAAGGCTCAGTCATATTGTTACATACATCAATATTTGTCATTGTAGTTTATTATTAAAATTTCCTACTACTCTGTCACATTACTGTATTATGATTAGGTCATAAGGAGCTCCTCCTGTAGTCCACTTGTATTGCTCTTACGGGCTGTGAGTACCTTGAAGAACGGATTAAAGCTGGAGTGACGTACATACGGCTTGCTGTGCAGTGAATTAACGACTGGCTTTTCCATCTGACTCAAGGATCTAGTATGTTCTAGCAGAATCCATAACCAGTAAACAAGCTAACATCAGTTTACAAGTCAGGAATCATTCTGTGACCCTCACCAAAGTTCATAGCTTGTTCAAGTACACGTCTAGTACAGTGTGATTTTTCAGCAACGAGAGATTTTGACCCACTTTTGATTTTGTGTTTGGCTTATGATTTGACCAACAAAAACTGGTGAGATAATGAGGATATCATCTCAATTAAATCTAAGCTTTATGTTGCATCCTGCTTCTGTCGTTCCTGTGGAACTCTGTCTGTGCCTCATAGAGGAAAAGAACCACAGGAACACTTGCTGAGTTCTCCCTGCCAAATCCAGTCTAAATTATCTTGAAGTCTGCAAGCTTCAAACATAAGAGAAATGAGCTAAATCGGTCAAGCTGCCCACCTGATCCATAGCTGATCATAAAACACCAGTGACCTAGACCTTGTCCAGAAGAAACAACCAGTGTGTTTGTAACTGCCAAACCATGTCTGTGTTCAGTTATCAGGCCATAAAAAATTAACACCTGAGCACCCATCACTTAAGGGTTTGTGGCTCTATCATGAACACAGAGCAAAAAGATTAATGCTAAATTACACATGGAGAATCAAGTCTGTAGAAAAACTACAATGGGCCACCATGGCCCTTCAGAGCCATTACTGTGGACTAGATCTGTCTGCAGTCCCTTACCCACCCCTCTCTAGACTCCAGCTGGGCACACGGGTTCTGGGGACTCACATGCATGATGTTGGTGCTGTCATTGAAAATCTTCACATAGGGTTTCAGGATGTTGAAGTGGAAGGCGGGTGTCAGCATGCTACGGTGGCGGCTCCACTTCTCACCAGCACTCACCAAGAGCCCATCCCCTGGGAGGGTGACCATTGGCAGTGGGCAAAGGTGACACCGTTTCCCAGACCCCAGGGGTTTTCCCAATCATTTGACCTGCAAGGACTCACCCAGCCAGGGTTTCAGGAAACTGTAGAAGATGCCATCCTTTGGGGCAACCGAAGCTGACATGAAAAAGAATCATCAGGGACCAGTGGAGAATGCAGAGGATGAACTTGGAAAGAATTTGGTGCCCTCATTAGAGGTGTGTATGTCTACCTCAAGCCAGAAAGGCAAGATTGTGGAGAAGAATAGAGGAGGCATGGAATAGAGGAGAGGTGAGCAGGAGCCAGACGAAGCTGGCTCAGTCTTCCACCCAGTAAGTGAAGTATCTGAGACCTAATCCTGGAACTTTGCATCAGTAACCTAGACTCTTACCCATTCGTCTGCTTTGTGTTTCCCAAGTCTTCCCAAGATCAAGTAAAGGCAAGTGACTTAGTAAGGACTCTCTGTCTTGTGGCTCAAGCCAGCAAATTAAAATTAATTACAAGCTCAGAACTCCTGGGAACTCTAAGAGTGAGGCAGGCTGCCCCATGGTCTGAGACTCATCATTTAGACCTTGATGAAAAGACTTTCCTGAAAGGGGAAGTGAGGCCCAGGATGGTAAAACAGACCTGAAGACAATCTCCCAGGCCTTTACAGCCTGTAGATTCTCTTTATTTCTTTGAACTAAACCATGTGGATATGAGTCACACCCAACAGAGACCTATCCATGCACAGACAGCAGGTAGCCTTCCTGGCAGATGTTAGAGCCATAGTCACTAAGGAACACTGCCCCGTCCCCACCCCACCTGGGCCAGTATGGAAATATCAGAGGGCAGAGGGCAGGGTAAGTGGGCCAGGCTGGTGTGGAACTTCCTAAGAAAGATTCTGGGTCTATTAAGTGAGCAATAAAGATTTGACAGGCAAACCAAAGGAAGAGGAAAAATATAGAATAACTGAATCCAACATTAGTATGCACTGGCTTGCTGCTGTACCTGGGGACGGCACGGGCTGCAGCCCTACATCGGTCCTGCACAGCCTGCCCTACATTCCTATTATCATTCCTATTATCAGGGTAGATTTATCTTCATTACAGATACCTAGCTTTGTCTCTCTTAGACCTTCACTGGTCTAGCATCTGGTCATGTCTGGTCTGGTCATGATTCCTCCTCCTGGAAACCTCCCTACATGTACTAGCAGAGATCTCACTTCTCCATCGAGCCATCACTCATCTCCCTTAGGGCCATTCCCGATCACAGGTGCTGAAATGTTTCTTCCAGATTGGGTTCCTCTAGGACAGAGCCTTGCTCATGATCTCCTGGCATCCCAAGAGTACCAAGAATGCTAGGATGGGGAGAGAGGAAATGACTGGGGTAGAGGAAGAAGAGAGTGACATGGGATGGTAAGTGCACAAAAAAAGCAGAACGCCTGAGATAGATACAGGATGGGAAGCTTGGGTTGCTGCAGGGCACACACAGAAGAATGGAAGTCAGGACTAGAAGTTCTCAGGTTCCCACAGACACACTGCCAGCAACTCCCAAGGGTACCTGATGCACTGAGAACAGATCTAATGATGTCAGGGTGGCACAAATTGATGAGAGGAAGTATAGGGCCTAACCAGGTCATGAAGCCCTGAGGGTAGGTGGCCACCAGCTCGGTCATCTGCTTCATGCCTTCTTCCGTGGGAGGGGACTGGGGAAAAAAAGACAAGGACAATCCTCTTGAGATGGCTTTTTTCAGGGATCAAATTGGCTGGATGCCCACATAAGCTGACACGACATGACTTTTGGTTGCATCTGTGACATTCTCAGAACACATTAGCATTCACTGCAGTAGGCTGAGGCAGGATGTCCCTCCCTACACAGTGTGGGTGGTACTATCCAACCCAGTGAGGATCCAAATGAAACAAGAGACAGAGGAAGGGGAAATTCACCCTTCCTACCAAAACTGGGACAATCAGCTTCTTGTGCCCTCAAATATCAAAATTCTGGTCCTTGACTTTTGGACTACAGCATTTATGTCTGACACTCCACTTTACACTGGGCCTTTGTTCTAACACTAAATTGCTACACCACCAGCTTCCTGGCCCTTCAATTTGCATGTGGCATTGTGGGATTTCTCAATCTCCTTTATTACATAATTCCAAACTTTATCTACATATTTAACTACCGATCTACCGATCCCGACTTTCCTCTCTTTCTCATTTACATACCTGTACATGTTATATGTGTATTGTGTTCATTTATATATCTGCACAACTATGTATAGAATTGTGATATGTAATGATTTTTTTATTTAATTTAATTTTTTACTTATTTATTTTACATCCTGCTTACTGCCTCCTTCCCAGTAACCCCCTCCCACAATTCTTCCCTCATATCCCCTCCCCTTCTCCTCTGATAGTTTGAATATACTACCTTGGTCACATAAAACTGTAACACACCTGAAGATTATCTATGTCTTTCAATGTTTGCTATTATTCCTATGTTTAGATACATTTGGCTAAATAAATACCATTATTTAAGTCTATCTGCAATCTTTTCAAAAGTACCATGAGGAAAGGTTTGTATGCTGGGACCAAAAAGTGGTCTCTCATAACCTAGATATGCAATAGGCTCTGCCATGATGGTTTGACCCAGTGTACTCTACAGTGTTAGCAAAATAATGAAATCATCCAGTGAAAAGTAAATTAAAAATAAATTTGTCCCTATTGCTAACAAATGCAGAATGATGTCTGTGTGCATATGTAAATGTGTGTATGTGTGTGTGTGTGTGCACTTGTGTGTCGGTGGGTGTGTTTATTTTACTGTTGTGTGCACATGTGTTCATGCTTTGCTTCTGGTGCTCTGGAAAGCACTAATATATTTCCTCGGCAACTGAAATAGGTTTCTCCTGAAGGCCCTAGAGATGATATAGCCTCTGTAGTGAACATGTGTCTGGATGTTGCAGGACAGAGAAAGAAATCCTTGCTTCTTGCTTTGTCTTTATCAGTCATGTCCTGGTATCAAGCCTGCAATTTATGGTTACTAGACAAGCTATATTGTTACACTGTCCACCTCAGAGAAGCTCTCTTTGTCTTGAGATTAATTTCTCATGTGGAATCAATTTCAGTCCCAGGAAAAGCCTCAAGGCAAGATCCTGACAGAGAAATGTGTGGACTACACAGTGGCTTCAGGGTTTGTTCCCCAAGGTTTCTTACACATGCTCTTCTGACTGCATATACCAAAAATCTCCAGTTCCAACTATGCAGAAGGGTTCAAACACTGAAACCTCAGCAGATAACAAGACAGCAAAGGGGACCCCTAAGTATCCATAAACGTGGCAGCTCCCCCAAAAAGCAACCATTACCCACAAGGTAAAGGATCCCATGAGTAGTTCCAAGGACTTGTGTGCATGCTGTAAGCTCTGAGAACTGTAAATGAAGCAACTAAAACCAAGTTAACCAAAGGAGAGAACAGACCTAGGTTAAAGTCCAAATGCTGTATTGTTAGTATCAAGGAAGGATGAGCCTTCCAGCCTTATCCAGGTTGTGCAACAGACTGCAGTGATTTTATCTTGGTAGAAAAGAGCAATCTAAGGAAGATATGATCCAGGAAAGGAAAGTGAGGAGTCAGGAAGAGTTCTCCAGTGGCCCAAGTGTGCTGGAGGTGTATGAGAGGGCATAAAAAAAGAAAAAAACTTCTGGAAAAAAACAAAAGAAGCAGAAACCCCAAAGATAGACTAATGGAAAGAAATGGGCCAGACGGAAGCTGACTCTAAACCAGAACCCTTCAGGAGGCCTGAGCAGCAGACAACGTATGATTGTGAGGGGTCTTAGAGCTATGAAGCCCATTCTGGGAGCCCTTCAGTGTGCACCAGAAACAGAAAAGAGGCTAGAAATAAACTCAGAGTAGACTGGGGATGTGAGAAGAAATTGAAATGTAGCACCCGAAGACCCTAACCCATTCTACCCCAAATTCCTACATCCACAGGGATCTCTGCACCCTCACACTCTAGCCCCTAGCCCACCTGATCCCCGACTCTCTGTCCATGCACCTGCATACCCACACCCCAGGCCATCCTTCTAACCAACTCCTTGACCACTGGGAGGTCCCCACACGCTCACAACCCAGACCCCTCCTGATGCCATACTCACCATGCCTAGGTGACCCCAAAACCAGTTCTTCTTGGGTGGCTGAGGAAAACCACAGAGACGTTGACACTTTGTATACAAAGTGTATATCTGGGTGAGGCATCGAGCCAAGAACCAGGAAACCCCAACCAAGAGAAAGAGTAGCCATGGTGTGGCTGACATAGGCCCCAGTCCCAGCCAGGATAGGTCCAGATGTTGCATCCTAGAGATAGAGGGTAGAATGTGAGTTCCTGAACCTCAGGGAATTGACAGGGACACCTTGTAACAATTGACAGGGTGGGGACCATGAATCCTGATGTCAAATCAGGTAGTAGTGGGGACCCAATGTTGGAGAGACACAGTGAGATGAGAGATAAAGAGTAGGCCAAGAGGCAGATGACAGAAAAAAAAAAGAAGTCTGAATAGTGTCCCAAATTGCATGCATGGGACCAAGCTTTCCTGGAGCTGTTACCCAGAAACCACCATATTTTCAGAATCAGCTTGATCACTGTGATCATCCTGCTTTAATCATCTAGCTCCCCAACACCACCCCATGAGCAGGATTGTACACTTGAGCTCTACTTCCCCTAGCCCGGCACCTTCTCTCAGGAGCAGTGTCTCTCCCACAGCTCCTCAATCCCTCTCTTCTGTGGCCTCTTGGATAATTGCCTGAAGGAAGCAATATACGGCTGGGCTCATGTGTACCAGCCAATCCTTTCCAGACCTGGAGGTTTCCTCCCGGCCTGGGTATGAGACCAAGAAAGTAGGTTGAGTCAGCCAGCCAACTGCACGGTGGACCAGAGTCAGGGTAACACTGAGCATGGAAAAATCCTCAGGACCTGACCCCTCCCACACGAGGCAGGAGACAAGACTGGTATGGCCAAAGGTGAGCCCCACCTTTATTGCCCCTCCTGCCCTTCCAAAGACAAGATATATTGTGTTTTTAAAAAATCATTAACTTGGTACTCCAGGAGACCAAGGCCAGGCACATCCCTGAATTTCTCCAGAGCTTCTATGCATGTTTGTATGGAAGGAAGGCCTGCAGGGCTTCTTGGAGCAGAACTGGGAGACTCTGGAATTTCTGTCCAGCTGTGCAGCCAGGCAGCAGTCAAACCCTACCTCCACGCAATGTAGGGTCTTGGTAGACATGTTTCTTTTAGAAGCTGTCCAACAAGTGATTTCTTAGATCAGATTCCAGGGATCAACAGCCCAGCTAGAAGAACACAGCTGAGGCTAGGCTGGGCTGGGCTGGGCTGGGCTGGATCGAGGATGTGGAGGGAGGAGGGAGGTGTGTGAGAGTGAGGCTAAGATGGGCTAGCAAAACTCACCTGTAGAAATTGTAGATTAAAAGCTGTGCCAAGGGCCTCACCCAGTAACACCCAAAGGACTGAAGTATTACATGTGCAGATTAGAGCCTAAAAACCACCTGGCCAGATTTCTAGATTCTTATTTCCCAGAGCTAAAAATTGGACCTGGGACATATGGATGGTAAGGTAGAAAATACAGATAATTTATTAAGAAATAGAACACTACTGAGTGTGGACATGGGCCAGAAAGCTGATAGGTTACAAGTGCTAATGGCCTTGTGCCGGGAGGTGGTGAACCATTAAGAGTCGTTTACATAACTTTCCTCTCAAGACTCGAGTTTGCATTTTGATTACTCAGAAAAAAATTTGCTCCAACTCCTCATCTTAAAAAGCAAACAAATCTGTTCTACAGAGTGAGTTTCAGGACAGCCAGGGCTACACAGAGAAACCCTGTTTTGGGAAGAAAACAAAAGCCTTCTACATGTAATTTATTTTTATTTAAGTTTTCCTTTATTCTGGAGACATTAATGTATTGTATAATGAAATATGATCACATCCTCCTCCAGCCCCTCTACCTATTCCTTCCAATTCCCTCCTCCATCTAAACCACCACCGTACCCCAACAGGTCTCTACATTCCAAGCGCAGGCAGGGCTTTAGAAGTGTGCCACCACCTCCAGCTTTAAAAAATTAAATAGAAAAACCTTCTGAGCTAAAGTCAGGGTGATAGATTTATTTATCTTTCTTAGTCATGGCAGATATTTTTGCTGCATATATTAGTCTAGATTAATAGCTATGGTCCTTTGAGGCTGATGTATAAGGGCACAAATCTCTATCCCCAGTCCATCCATGAACAGGAACTACTCACTGAAATAGCAGGATCCCTGGTATCTGGGTTCCCCTTGGTATCTTTCACACTCTTTCCCCAGCTTCTGTAAGACTTAGAGTTGCTCTCCAATGACCAGCCTCTTTCTCTGCTCCTGAGGATATTCTGAACCAGTGTCTGGGGCTGACTCTTGCTCCAAGTCTTCATCTGGATCTGACTCTCATTCTGGATCTGGCTCCTGCTCTAGATTATGCTGTGGCTCTGGATCATACCAATCTGAAATCATTGTCTAGCAGGATTTCCAATCTAAGAAATAGGATCCCTAGGCTTCTTTAACTGGGAAGAAGTTTATGAGGTAAGCAGGCTTCTGACAGACTATTACAGACAGCTAGAGTCAAACAGCTAGAGTTTCAAATGTAGAAGGGTGGAGATGTTTATATACTTTCAATTTTTTTACTTCTATATATGGCTAGATATATGGCTACATACATTCTGACTGGCTGTGTCAAGTTACCAGGCAGTCATGACTAGAAAGAGCAGACAGAGGAGAAGGAAGAGGTTGCAGGGGAGATTTGTTCAGGCATGTCTACACTGGGGTACTAACCAACTAGCATGTACACAAACATGTTTGTGTAAGTGTTTTCTGTCTGCTTTTTCTTTCTTTTAGCCCTCAGTGTACCAGCTGTTTAGTATGTTCTCACCTTTTGAGATAAGATCCTGGTACATTTGCATTGAATGAGAACTTGGTCCCATGTTTGGTGTTTTCTCACATTAGACTGGGTTGATTCAGATGCCACACCAGATTTAGTCCTGGAGACAGTCAGTGCTGATTCATGATTGAGTAGCCAAGTCAGGTAACTCATAGGAGTATGTATGTCACAAAGTTTCAAGGTGTGACAGTAGCCCAAGCTTAGACAGGATGAATGTGCCATAGGTCTTTGACCTACTCCGGGCTGGTACAAGGTCCCATGTACTGTAATAAAAAGCTGCACTGGGCTCAGAGCACCAGTGTTATCATTTGAATTCGAAATGTCCAATAGGCTCATGATTTGAACACTTGGTCTTCAGCTTATGGTACTATATGGAAGACAATGGATCCATTAGGACATGGCACCTGGCTGGTAACAGTAGGTTAGAATCACCAGCCTTCAGAGACTATGCCTGATTTTGCTTCCAGACCAGGTCTCAGCTTCCATGTAGACTATATTAACTATATCACCTCATGTTCCCATTTCATGCTTTCCCCACAATGATAGATTGTAATCATGTCAAGTAATTTCTTCTTTCCTTGGGTTGCTTCTGTCAGGTGCTTGATAGCAACAATATGAAGCCTAATTGATACAGAGCTCCCGTGAAAATGCCTGTGTGTATATATCCATTTTCATGATAGAGAACACATATCTCATAAGCCTGTAAGATCATGTAAAAATGTGGGTCTGCTTCTCATAGGAACTGGTAAACTGCCTTTCACACAACTACACCATTCTTTATTCCCAGCAGGAATTATAAAGGATCCAATAACTCCATATACATCCTCATCAAGACAAGAGAAGAATCTTATGAAATTGAAATGGAAGGTCAAAGGTGGAAATATAGTATAGCTAAGGGCTTGCCTCTGAGAATCAGAGCCTCAACTTGCCCTTCATCCTGGTCCCTCTCCTGCTAAGACACCTCCCTTTGGTTTTTTATTGCCCAGAGAATAAGTACAGCTTGGATGGAGAAGTCATCACCCCTCCCTGTAGAGACTTGTGGCCAGCTAAAAATGCAAGGGATTTTTGGCACCAGCCGGTCTCCTCCCGAGTCCTTCCCTGTCCAATGGGCACCTTTGGGGATGACCCAGCCTGAGTGAAATGTCCTAGCTGCAGCAGCGGGAGATGACCATGACTGGGAGGTGCAGCCGCAGACTCTCCTTGATGCACATGGTCAGGAAGGGCAGCTGGACCATGTCATCCTTAAGGAACACACCATACAACTGTTCAGGAGCAAAACAGAGGCTGCCAGCCCATGTAGATCAGCAAGCTCTTCTTCTCAACCATCTTAACACAAGGCTCAGAAGTATCAACTATGTAAGAATTAGAAAAGCAGAGAAGTGGGGGAGGGGCTGCAGGATGACTCAAGAGCTCTTGTTACTCTTGCAGAGGACCGAGGTTTAGTTACTGGAACCCACACAATGGCTCACAACCATCAGTAACTACAGTTCCAGGGTGTCTCATATCTCACATTGTCTTCTGACCTCTCTAGACACTAGACATGCACATGGTATATATATATATATGAATGAAGGCAAAACACTATTACGTATAAAATACATGAATACATGAATCTAAAAAAGTAAAGAATTGGTAAAGTGTTCTGAATGAGGACTTCCCCACCCATTTGAGAGCTCCTGGCAGGCAGCTTCCTGGCCTGAGCCCACCTCCAGTCTCTGAAGCCCAGATGGGCTCTGACACAAAACTGAGGTAGGAAGACGGTTGACAAGGTTTGAATGAATGAATAAATGAATGATGAATGGATGATCTAGGGGAACTGGACAGCATATAGATCACCTCCCAGGTGTCCCTGTGAGTCCCTAGACCTCGTGGTACAGTAAGAACTAAGGTGCATGAGAAGAGCAAGCACTCAGGGAAGGAAAAGATGCTTCTAGGGAAAGGATAGGAGAGTGCACTCTCTGAGCCTGTGCAGACATTGTTGCTGTTCTCTCAGCAACACAAATCTTTCTCTCCTATCCCTTCTGTTGCTGACCAGACTGAGTATCTCCCTCTGAACTCAGCTCCTGTGCTTAGTGAACAATAATGGAAGAATTAGCAAAAAGAACTTTGCTTCCCCATCTGGGGAGCAGAGCCAAGGAGAAGGGCCATAGAACAGACCACAAGGACCTGGGCTCACCATTCAATCTCCTCTGGCTCACTGTCCCTCAGGAGCTCCCGCACCTCCTGCCTGCAGCACTGCCATTATTCTGGGTGCCTCACCAGGTTGTGCAGGATCCAAGAGAGTGCACTGGCTGTGGTATCATGGTAGGAAGGGTAGACAGACAGGCAGGCTTGGGTCTCTGTGCTGTTTTAGCACCGCCAAGTGAATGGCACACCGATGGCTATAAACCATGGAGGAACGGAGGAATAGTGTCCTCTGTAGGGAGCCGCGGCTTGTGCTGGCAGAATTCGCCATTGCAAGATGGCGCTGGCATCCGGTGCTCCTCCTAGTAAACAAGTAAGCTGCGCATGTGCTATGGTAAAAGCGCGCCAAAGTCAAAGCCCATCCCAGGGCGTTTTGGTGGGCAACGAGTAAGCAGCCAATCAGAAATGAACACGCCGCTCTAAGGGTATATAAGCAGTGCCTTTTCCGGGCCTGGGGTCTTCCTCCATTTTCATTTTGGAATAAACATTTGCTGCAGAAGGATCCTGGTGTGTTGCCGCGTGTGTCCTTGCTGGCGAGACGATTGCACGCGGGCCACAAGTGGTGCCGAAACCCGGGAAAATTCACCATCGCCGGCACCGAGAAGACCCCCATTTATGGGAAGGGTTCAGAACTGCAGGACAAAGGTAAAGCTCTGAGAGGCATGTTTGGCCTTGATCTATTTCGTCTCCCTCCCCAGGCAGTGCTCGTTCTCTTCCTTCTGGTTTTGCAGGATGAGAAAAGCCGCTCGACTATAGCGGCAGGCCAGGGAGTGCTAGACGAATTACAGGGCCACATGTCAGAAACAGAGGGAAAGAACCGCTTAAGAGTTCAGGGAAAAAAGGAAGCTCAGAAGGCATGCCTAAGTAAACAAACCCTTCCCAGGACACTCAGTCCGCGGAAGCGAGAGGTAAGGGAAAGCACGCCCTTGGGTAAGTTAAACATGAAGGAAAGAGAAGCCTCCAAAAGAAAATCTCTTTATCCAGTAAAGTAACTGGAGGTCTCGGGGCTTGGTGGCTCTGAGACGGAGGAGCTAACTTCCTCTGAATGGGAGGATTTGGAAGAAGAGACAGTCTGCTATGAGGAGGAAAGATACCATTCAGATGAATGGCCATCACCACGAAATCGAATACTAGCGCTAGTGATGGTTATTTGGGGGCTTGTTTGCAAAAAGTGTGTTTCGGGGGATACAGTCTAGGTGAATGAGGTATTGACCCGGTGCCTATTTTGCCTAGGAGGTAACAGCGAAACATAGGTCAGGAGAATTCTAAACAGCATTTCCCGCAGCCTAAAAGCTGCTTCAGGTGGAAAGAGCAGGGTTAAAAGGAATTGGAAAACTAGAAAGCAGGGTACTGAGGTGTTACAATAGCTGCCTGCTACATCTCCAATGAACGAGATGAAAAGTTACATCTTGAATATGAGAGAGAGAGAAAGGGTTTTAGAAATACAGGTGTCCTCTCTCTGAGCTGTGTCAGCAAAAAAGAATGAAAAGGCAATTTCAGAGCTCTTCTAGGAACAGAAGAGAATTTGGGAGACGTCCTGAATTTCTCCGTAGCTCTTAGATATCCTTCTTTGTTGTCTGTCCTTGGCTCGCCAATGTCCACGTGTTTGTGTTTGCCTTTTGTTTCATTGTCTAAATGTTCTGTGTTTGTTACATGTTCAAAAGAAAAGATGTTAAAACTGCTTGATCCAACCCTTGGGCTAGTTTAACTTTGTTTCAAAGACAGTCTTAATTTACACAGCAGAGGCTGATAAGCTACCCTACACCTGTAGCTAAGAGATGAGCTGAGCTGAAAAGGCCTTTCCAGGAATTGATTGTTGGCATAAGCTGCTTTTAAAAGAGACAAGTAGCTTTTTGGGTTTTATAAGGAAGCTAAGAGTTGTTTTGTCCTAGAAAAATCTCTGTGACAAGGTGCTTTTCTCTTGAAATTACAGCTAGAAAAGGCAACAAATTTTGTTTGGTCTAAGTATATAAGATGCATAGCCACTTCATTGTTGTTTCTAATTGGTTTTAAAAGTATAAAAATGTTCTACATGTCTTGGTTATAGATTATTGGCTTAAATTATTGGATGTGATTAGAAATTTACAACTTTGGTAACAAAAAGTTGGTGTAAAACTAACTCAGGGTTAGAGTCATTCAGAAACCAAATGTATAAAAAATAAGATTTTAAAACAGTATCTCTTCAATGAGATAGTAAAAGCTGCTTCATGCATTCACATATAAGAATTGGCAGCAAAACTTTGTAACATAAAGGTAATCTACTTGGTCTTGATTTTAGAGAAAATAGGTTGTTTAAATTGGTTTTGCTTTTGCTTCTCAAAATTAATGGTTATACTCTAATGTTACAAAAGAAATTTAAAAATTTAGTTGTCATTCAGAAACCAGAAACCAGTATCTCTTCAATGAGATAGTAAAAACTGCTTCATGCATTCATATGTAAGAATTGACAGCAAAACTTTGTAACATGAAGGTAATCTACTTGGTGTTGATTTTAGAAAAAATAGATTGTTTACATTGCTTCTGGTTTTGCTTCTCAAAATTATGGTTATACTCTAATGTTACAAAAGAAACTCAAAATTTAGTTAAACTGTCAGTATTCCATTGGCTACAGTTGGCAGTTCAATTGTGAGTTTGGAATTCTTTGGCTCATCCATGTTTATGGTTCAGAAGAGGATAGAGCAGAGTTGGCTATTTTGTCAGGAGGAGATTACTTGATTTGGAGCTCAGATTGGAGTGGTACTAGTAAAAATCATAGTGCCATGATGAATGCTCAGGCAGGCATGTAGATTGGGATCTTAACATGCTTCTAGAAGAAGGTCAGTGTGAAGGCAGTGTTAATCAGGTTGAACTGCCTACACAGCTCTCAGACCATACAAGCAAAGACAGACTTAGATACATTCGTCTTTGCGATGAAATTGCACCCTCATACAATCAGGATCTGGCCATAGCTTGCACAGAACCATAAAGATAAAAGATGTTTTAAATATGGAAATTTAGATAGTTTTTAAAGTGACTGTCCCAGGAACAGAGGCTTGAACAACAGTCAGGTGACCAAGGTTACCTGACAAACTTGTCCTTGGTGCAGGAAGGATAATCCTTGGGCCAGGCCTCAGGATATAGGCCAAGATTAAAAACATTTACATTTGAATCAAGACTTTGTACAGAGTGGGTGTGGCAGAAGCTTGTATTTCCGACATTCCTTTTGTCCTGACCTGCCCCTAGAAGGGTGTTTTTTAGAATTTGTTTATTGCCTTGTTTGTTCCTTAGGGAGGCGTCAGCCTCAGACTCAAAAGAAATTCAAAACAGCTTATGGGCCAGGAGTTAGAGATAATGATACTTTTTACCCTCAATATTTTAAATCTGGACAGTCAGGGCCATTTGGCTGCTGACCGTCACTGTTTAGAGCCTGACAGGCCAAAAGAGATGGTCAAATGGAAGGACATCTTGACCGGACAATGGAAAGGCCCAGATCCTATTTTAATAAAAGCCAGGGGAGTGGTTTGTGTTTTTCCGCAGGAAGAAGACAACCTGTTTTGGCTACCAGAGCGACTGACGCGACGACTCGCGATATTAGAAGATGACACCCAGGCGGACCCTCCAAACTCTGATGACAGCCCTCGTGCTGATCCAAGGGATACAGGTTCCTAGTATATCGGGGGAACAATGATGGGCCATATTATCTGCCTTTCCAAAACCCATACCAGTCAGACATAATGTAGCTAATCTGTCCAGGAAATTGTTTCAATATCTTGCAGGAAATTGGTCAGAAAACTTCGATGAGACACTCAAAAATTGAGAGCAGCTGTGGTGGCCATCAACTCGACACTCGTGGATCTGTCCCTGACTGAGGGACTCTCCTCCTGGATCTCTTCAGCTTTCTTTTTCTTTTTTTTTTTAAGTGGGTGGGAGTAGGCCTGTTTGGTATACCCTATGTTGCGGATTAGTGTTCATGCTTTGGTTGGTTTGCAAATTCAGAGCTCAACAAAATCGTGACAAGGCTATTATTGCCCAGGCGCTTGTGGCCATAGAACTAGGCGCTTCCCCTGCAGTGTGGCTATCACTGCTTCGAAAATAAGTAGTCTCCCCCTCACTAGTGGTGGTGCTAAATGTTGGGCCGACAGCTGTTGCACCCCTAGGAGCTGAGCTCCATTGCACAGGGAGAGGTGTCATTGCCCGTTACCTTACACCATCACTGTTTATTGAGAGACCCAGGCCAGCTGCCATTGGTCCCAATGACGGGAATAGGTTGATGCCATATGCCAGAGGTACACCATGAGCTGTGAGTTTACCCCATGACGGGCATTGCGAATGGCCACAACCTGGGGCGCACATTCTGAGAATGCCAGGTGTGGGTGCGCGACCCTCGTAGCCTAAGACAGGGAGCTCACCATTCTTTGGTGCTGGCTATGGAAGAACGTCAGCTAGCCTAAGACACGGGACATTGACCAGTGCCTGTTTAACAAAACAAAAAGAAATAGCCAGTAGAGGATTCCTCAGCTGCTGTACCCCAAGGGCTTTTGGTGAAGACACCCTATGAAGCCTCAAACATATCTGTACACAGTCCCTGCCCACTAAGGTGTTCGTTCCATGGATAGTAGGTCTGGTAAGTCAATGACTGACCAGACGGATAAGCCTCGGCCACCTAAGACAGGGCAGCCCCGGGCGGGGAGGCTGACCCAGTGACGGGTAAGAGTTTGAGCACCGCACTCCAAAGAGACTCAGACCTGCCGTGAGACCCCCAAATATGGGAGTTACGAAACCTTCCCAGGGATCTCAACTACCACCCTCTGTAATAAAACAAAAAAGGGGGAGATGTAGGAAGCCGCGGCTTGTGCTGGCAGAATTCGCCATTGCAAGATGGCGCTGGCATCTGGTGCTCCTCCTAGTAAACAAGTAAACCGCGCATGTGCTATGGTAAAAGCGCGCCAAAGTCAAAGCCCATCCCAGGGCGTTTTGGCGGGCAACGAGTAAGCAGCCAATCAGAAATGAACACGCCTCTCTAAGGGCCCTTTTCCGGGCCTGGGGTCTTCCTCCATTTTCATTTTGGAATAAACGTTTGCTGCGGAAGGATCCTGGTGTGTTGCCGCGTGTGTCCTTGCTGGCGAGACGATTGCACTCGGGCCACAGTCCTCTCCCTCTGAAGATTTTCCAAGGATGGGGTACCTGCTCTAGTCTCACACTTGGAACCTCACCCTCAAACATAAAGGTGTCAGCCTCCAACTATGTCTTCATCTGACAACTCGTTCCATCTTCATCCTGTAAATAAGACTACAACTCAAAGTACCTCAGTTCCAAGGGTTAAAGACACCAAAGTTCACTGAATTCTTATGTTGGGCCCTTCTCATTAAGGTCAAAGTCTGACATTACCAGAAAGTCCTGAGCTCAGAGCAAATGGTGGACATCTTTTACTAGCAGGGCTTCTCCTTCTCTGACTTTGTCTGAGGATCCCAAAACCCCCAAACCCTCTACCAGTAGAATGTCACATAGTGTCTTAGTTAGGGTTTCCATTGCTGTGAAAATACCATGATCGAAACAACCCTTGTAAATGACATTTAATCGGGGCTAGTTTACAGGTTCTGAGGTTTAGTCCATTAACAACATGGCAGGAAGCATGGCAGCATCCAGGCAGACACAATGCTGGAGAAGGAGCAGAGAATTCTGCATCTTGTTCTGAAGACTGCTAGGAGAAGACTGACTTCCAGGTAGCTAGGAGGAAGGTCTGAAAGCCCACTCCCACAGTGACACACTTCCTCCAACAAGGCCACACCTCCTAATAGGGCCAAGCATATTCAAACCACCATACATAGCCTTGGTGAGATTACAGCTTCAGCTTCCGTTCTCCCAGAAAGAAACCTGTTCAGCAAGTTCCTGAAAATGCCTTCCCATGCTAATAAGGCCCCTCCAGCCCCTTATCCTTCAGCCAATGGTCTTTGCTTCAGTACCTTAGCCTTCAGTCAATGGCCTTCACCTACCTTGGATATCCCTACTCCCTTCCCCTAAACTATATAAGCTATATAAACTATATAAGATTCACCCCAAATAGAGTTGCTCTGTCTCCCCATACTCACAGGCCGTCTGAAACCCTGTTTGTCAGCTCTGCTCCTCATGGACTGGTGGCTAATGACATCTCTTACACATCTCCTGGTCACCATCAGCAAGGTTCCCATTCTACACACTTCATGGTGGCTACTTGGTTCCTGAATAAATATTTCTGTGTTTCTCTGTGAGGAGGATTTTTTTAAGAAAGTGGCTACTGGTCTGACAAGCAAGATGAATTTATGACAGTTTGCTTCAGAAGTTAGAGGTGAAGAGTTACTCCAAAGACACCTCCTCCCACTCTAATGTGCTGGATCCCGGGAGTCTCATGTCCTTTGGAGTCACTCAGGTTGCAAGTATATAGACTTCTTTGTCATGGAGAGAACCTGTTTAACTCTAGAACAGCGTCTTCTTTCTCTCTCTCCCTCCATCACTCTCTCCCTCTCTCATCTCTGCATCCCTTGCTCCTTCCCTCCCTTTTTGTCCTCTCTTTACTTCCTCGAAGGGAACTTAATGAAGTATACCTGTTATTCTGTATGAGCCACAAGATGCTAACATGCTAGCCTTTTTCCTGCTACGTAAACCCTGCTACATGTATAGGTAATACTTTATCACTTAGAAATTGTGTCTAGACAATAGAAAAATCATTGCTATGGTCCCATTTTGGCTAGGCCTACTGCCATGACTAAAGGGATTGTTCTGTGCATGGGTTTGGGTGCAGTAGTCAGCATAGGAATGGGCAGTGCCACACAATAATGTATACTTGAAAAAGCTTTAAGTTTCTCAAAGTTTCAGACTTGGCTGTCTTGTGTGCCTAAATCTTTCTATGCCTAATGTCTCTAGTATGTCTAACCAAAAGGACATACCGTGTTTCCACAGCACCAAATTATTAGACCTGACATTTGGTGTCAGCACTCATTCCACCCCTTGAGAAACCCACCTCGGTCAGCAGCAGCACATCTATGAGGTTCAAAGGCTTGGACTTGGCCTTATCTTTAAAGAAGTCATCCAAATCCTGACTGGAAAGGATGTGACACCTCTCCCAGGATTACAGCAACAGTGAGGTCATGCACCATGCTGCCAGCCTTACAGAAGCGCATCCCATCTGGGGTAAGATGGTCCAGCAGGTCTATGTGCAGTAGAGGCTCTTTGTTCCTTCTAGATACTAGTGTACTCAGCTCCAGGATGGCAATAATATATCCACTAGGATTCCTGCAGGATTTGGTTATAGAGGAGGAAATAATTTAACATATAAGACTTTAGAGCAAGCCCAAAACAGAAGCCAGGTGTAACAAACAAGAGGGAAAAAAAAGACAATCCAAATTCTTGCTCAAATAGCATCTGATATGCTCAAAGGTCAAGGTTGCCAGCTTAGCCAAGACATGACCCTTTCCATATGGTCCCCAGTATAACATATACCAGATATATAAGGACCCCACATGTACAAGTAAATGTGACCTTACAACAGGTGTAGCCACACAGAAGGCATCGACAGAATTATGCTCCAGACAAGCTACAAGGCAAGAGGTAAATGGGTGATGTTCAGGTGTGACAGGTTCAGGAGCATAATCAGTGTGGCCAATTCTTCCTGCTCTTAGGGCACATGAGCAGCTGGAAGAAACAAAACTTTCAGAGGTGGACAAGCAGGGGCTGGTGCAGTGTCGAACTGGAGCAGTTTAGTGAAGATGAGTGCAAGACTGAAATTAACCCATGCCACAGCCCCACCCATCCACAGAAAATTTTAGTAATTCTATTCAGCACCTCTTCATGTTCCATACTGAGCCCTGCCTGAGCTCCCACCTAGCATCCCGATGTAGTCTCAGTTGCCACAACAAAAGTGTCATCCCAACTTGAATCTAAAACAACATATTAGCCTGGGTTCTCTTCTACTCATCTTCCCAATATAGAGTCTGAGTATGGAGGATGCACATGTTTGGCCATCGTTTCCCATAAGGCATACATGGGACTGGGAAATCCATTGCCTGAGTTCTCCATCCAAGTGTTTTGTGTTCCCCAAGTAATAGCACTGGGAAGATTGATCCAGTGAAGATTGAGCAGTTGGAGTCACAGTAACCAAGTGAGGAATGTGTCTTGTGAATCAGATCAGAATAATTAACTGAATCTCGGAAACTTGTGGAAGAAGGTAGAGAGTTCTCCCATGAAGTTGAACTTCTAGAACTCGTTTCACCATAAAGAAAGACATACCTTGAATGAATGAATGAAAATGAAAGAAAATGATTCCTGGCAATATGGTTTGAGAGATGGATCTCCACAGTCTCTACAGTCAAGAGAGTCCAATTCTGTCTCTGGACCATATGAAGTTGAGTTTCTACCATTCACGACTGAAAAAAAATTTGGCTGGCCGGGCGGTGGTGGCGCACACCTTTAATCCCAGCACTTGGGAGGCAGAGGCAGGCGGATTTCTGAGTTCGAGGCCAGTCTGGTCTACAGAGTGAGATCCAGGACAGCCAGGGATACACAGAGAAACCCTGTCTTGAAAAAACAAAAGCAAAAAAAAAAAATGGCAGCCAGAGAGGGCTGTGGACCTTTGCAGGTGTCAGAGCCATGGTCTTTTGGGAACACTGCCCCTTCCCAAGACAGAAAATGAAACAGCAGGAGAAAGGGATCCTGCCACACTGTGATGTCCTGAGCAGGACAGTAATGAACATAAGAGGACCAGATAATAGAAGAACAGAAGGTCAACCCAGCAGAATTGGGTGGCATTGAAATGGCAGTTCAGAGCTTCCACCAGCCAGAAGCTTTCTCATTACTCTGGTCCTGAGGATGAGTTTGCTGATGCCAGGCCTGGGCCCCAGCAGCTTCTGCTGGGCACTGAGCTACCTGCCCCTGCCTTCAACATTTCTGCACATGGCTCGAGCAACTCTTCCTACAGGAACCCTCTAAACACATCTTAGCAGAGACCATACTGCTCAGCTCAGCTGTGAGGGGAGATGTGCAGAGTGTGAGTTCCCAAGGCCAAGGAAAGGGATAAGAACCTCCAGGGTCCCAAAACCTGGGAACAAAAGGTGGAACAGCATGACAATAGAGGAAGAGAGTAACTCGGGAGCTGGTAAACATCTTGGAGAGAAGGGGAAGAAGCTGAGAGAGAAGAGAAAAAGGACTGGACTTCTACAGGGGCCACGCTGAAACATGTGGCATGGGATGGGACTCCCATGCCACAGCCACACCATCAGCTTGCATGGGTATCTGCAGATTTGGCAATGCCAAGGTGGCACAGTTTGAGAATGGAAACCAATGGGTTCATTCATAATATAAAGCCCTAAGGATAGTTTCCATACTAGCTGAATAACATCCTTCATGCCTTCCTCTGATTGAGGAACCTGAAAAAAACCCAGATACCTCCAGGTTCACTTAATGAATAAACTTGGCTGAGCTAAGGGATCCCCAGGAAGCTGATATAACATGACTTCCAGGTGTCTGTGATCCAGAAGCATTTGCATCAGTAGACAGAGTCAGGATGTCCCACCCTCCACAGTGTGGGTGGCACCATCTCACCCACTGAGGATCCCCATAGAATAATAATAATAGAATAATAGAGAAAGGAAGGGAAATTTTGCTTTGACTTCCTGAGCTGAGACATCCATCTTCTCCTGACACCAAACACCAAAACTTCAGGTCCTTGTGACACTGGAATCCAGCATTTACATGTGAGCCTTCATGAACCCCTGGATTGTCACTCCTTTGTTCTGAGACTGAGTTGATCACACATCCAAGATTCCTCGAAGACTGTATACTGAAGGACACCACAGTCTACATAAGTACATAAGCCAGTTCCCATGATGCAATATAATGTGCCCCTCTGTCTCTCCTCTCCACTCTATATATGTGCATAGATATGTATGAGTACATGTACATGACTATATGTACATAATCATGTGCTGTTAATATTGTCATCAAAAACAGACCGCACAAATGACTTGATCACCAGATTGCAATGGAGCCAGAGAATTCCTGATTCCTATTCTATTTACTGTGCTCTTCTATGTTTAGATACATTTATGTAAATAAATGTATGAGAACATACCATGATGTAGTGGGAACAACAGTTAAGTAACACATATCTTTTTTTTGTTTTGTTTTGTTTTGTTTTTTGAGACAGGGTTTCTCTGTGTAGCCCTGGCTGTCCTGGAACTCACTCTGTAGACCAGGCTGGCCTCGAACTCTTGAACTCAGAAGTCCGCCTGCCTCTGCCTCCCAAGTGCTGGGATTAAAGGCGTGCGCCACCAACACCCGGCCCGGTAATGCATATCTTAAGTGTGCATTAAGTTTTGCCATGTAGGTTTGCGAGTCAGCAGACTCTGATGTCAACACAATGATAAGATCACCTCCGGATGAATTTCTCAGAATGTGACCTTATCACTATTTGATGTATGACTCCATGTGAGTATGTGTGTAAATGTACATGTGTGCTCAGGTATGTGAATGTGTGTATGTGAGAAAGCATGTGTGTATGTGTATACATATGCAGTTGAGACAATGTGTGAGTTGAGTGTGTGTGTGTGTGTGTGTATGTGTGTGTGTGTAAACCATTGGTTCCTTTCCTCTGGAAAACACTGGGTACAAGGAGGTCCCTCCTACAGGCTTTAGAAATGACACAGCCTCTAAAGTGAACCTGTGTCTGGATTTTGCAAGGGTGAAAGGAGTCACAGCCTTCCCTTATTCTTGTCTGAGTTCCACATGTTCATCCAGGCTCAGTAGACAAGTTAGTCTGACTTCCTACAGCCTTCTGGCAGGTCCATCCAACCTCCAGTTCCTCCCTTGGGCAAAGGGACCGTCCAGCCTTGGCAGGTTCCAGGGGAACAGAAGTGACCACTACATCTCTATTAGGGTGGCAGCTCCCACCCTCCAGCACTGGCTGCCCACTAGCCTCAGACAGAGCATCCTGAACCTCTGTATACAGCCCACACTGAGCCATTCGCAAGCGAAATAACCTGGGGTTAAGCAGTGGGAGGGCAGATGTAAATCAAAGTCCAAAGTGTGGGTAAAGGGTGGGGTCAAGGAAAGTTCATGGGAGGGTGAGCAGACAGCTTGTATCCAGGTAGCAAGACAGGGCTCACCGTCTATCTTAGGGAAGAAAGGCATGATAAGGAGAAAGTGGCCCAGGGAGGGGCAGTGGAAAGTCAGCCAGCTGTGCCCTATGTGCAGAGATCAAAGATCAATAGTAGAAAACAGTAGAAGGTCAGAGATGGGCTTACATTAGAATAATATAAGATAAAATAAAAGGTCCTGGACTTCCTGTCAGGAAGCCTGAAGTCAGCAGACACTGAGGAACTGCCAGGGGTCTTCACTCTGTATATGCCACCCTGAGAACTCCGTGTCTTCCAGTGTGAAGAAGACAGTTGTAAATGCCAGTGCAACCGAGGGGTGGGGAACACAGGGAGGGGAGAAGGAAAGGCACACCCAAGATCATCATAACCCACTCCATCACTCTGAGTCTCATTTCTGGCCCCTTAAAAAAACATGCACCCTGACACTCTCACCCATTCTGATACCATACTTACGATGCCCACATGGCCCATAAGCCAGTTCCATGTGGAGAAGTGATGATAATTCCCATAGGCAGCGTAGACCTGGATCAGAATGTGAGCCAGGAGCCAGAAGGCCCCAACCAGCAGCAAGAACTGTCATGGGGATGCCACCTCAGGCCCCAGTCCCAGCTCTGCTGTGGCATCCTGCTAGGAAGATACACAGAGCATGAATTCCTGAGCCAAAGAAAGCTGCAAAGACCTTCCAGAGACTCTAAACAGTGAAGACTGCAGCCTGGGAGCAGACCAAGGAGGGAGAAGGAGACATATTGAAACTCAGGGGAAGAGGCAGGAAGAGGAGGAAGAGAGGAGAAGGAAGAAGAGGAGAAGGAACACTAGGATGAGGGAAACACAAAATGGGGGAGGGGAGGGAGGAGAAAGGGATAACTGATCAGAATCAAGACCTCTCTAAATTACATAGACGTTACTAGGGGTTCAGTTATTCAGAAACATTTGTCTCAGTGGTTGCCCAGTTCCCTGTTGCTGCCTTACCTGGTCAGCTGGCTTCCTCTCCTGCCTAGACAAGACAGCCCTATCACCTCCAGCTTGGCACTTTCTCCCAAGAATAACACTCCAGTACAATTGTCCCACTCTTCCTCTGGAATTCTTTTATCCCTGATTCTTGACTTTCAGGATGTTGTAAAAGGCTGGATTTGGCTGGCTCAATACAAGCCAAGCTCTTGATGTTCTTTCTCTGACTAGGAAAGTGGCCAAGATTGGGGCAGAGCTAGCCTGGCACAGAGAGGAAACAGGGAAGGTTTACCCAGCATGTACACCTGGACCTTTGGATTAGATTCTCTCCTGTGGAACACGGGTGACTTTGAGTTATGTGTTTCCAGCAACCCTGCGCCCTCCAAGGACATGGTACACTAAGTAAAAGGGTGACTTGGAAATCTGCAAGCTAGGAGATCAGAATCTGGCCAACCTGGTCCCAATCATCTCCTGAGCTCTTGTGCAAACAGGCTGGGTGGACAACAGGCTCTGTTTTTAGTGCAATATTAGAAGGCTTTGGGACTGGAGACCCTGCCCACTGGCTACTCAGTCTGTCTTCCAGCAACCCAGGCTTTTGAAAGTAGAAACAAAGAATGAGCCATAATTGGGGTTTCTAGTTCAAGACCAGGGACCGAGAGCCCAGCCAGAAGAACAGAGCTGAAGCTAGGAAATGCAGGGAAGGGGGAGAGGCATTGGTAAGTGGAGACTGAGAGGGGTCCTAAACAGATGGGGTCCAGGCGGGAGAAAGAGTCCTTCTTTTTCTTAAATGGAACCTGAATAGCATGTTAAACAATATACATCAGTCTCTACAGCCATGATTTCGATTTTTACAGAGACCCAGGGAAGAGACAAGGACATCCAAAGACAGAGGAAGGAAATATGAAGCTTTTTGGCAATCAGGGAGGGCAAGAGACCCAGGACAATGGAGAGTAAGAAATACTGTGAAAAAAGAACAAGAAAACAAAGAGAAAGAGGGGAAGAAGGGGGGAAAGTGAGGAGGAGGCCTCAGCTAGGAAGACATGGAAATAAATGAGTAGTTAAGAGTCCCAGCGTGCTTACATAAATCATAAGGAAATAACCAATGTCTCAGTTACACAGAAATCCCCAGCCCCTGGGCCAGCTGGCTTCTGGAACTATACTAGCCTTTAGGAGTGTCCAACACATCCTAGAATGACCCTATACAGTTCCACCTCCAGCTACCCACCACCTTCTAGTAATGACCCTACACAGTTCCACCTCCAGCTACCTGCCACCTTCTACTAATGACCCTACACAGTTCCACCTCCAGCTACCAGCCACCTTCTAGTAATGACCCTACAGAGCTCCACCTCCAACTACCCGCCACCTTCTCTCAGTAGCAGTGTGTCTGCCCACAGCCTCCTTGCTCCTGCTCTGGAGCCCTGATGTCCTTGCCTCCTGGCCTGGAGGATGATACGAGGAGCCAAGCTGGGTTGGACCAGTTAGTACCTCTTAGGCCCAGCTGCCTTCTCCCAGACTGAGAAAATGGTTAAGATATAGACATAGGACAAGCTGTGTTAAGAGAAGAGGTAATTCATTGTCATAAACCATGAGTACCTGGTCCTTAAGATTGAATACTTCTTCATAGAAGGTTGGGAAAGATTGGGGGATGTGGACAAAAGTGATTCACCTAACTGCAGCACCATCTACGGACAAGGTGCAGCAGATCAAAGAATTTATGGGTTTAGGACCCAGGAGACCAGGACCAGGTCAAGCCTGGCCTTAGAGCATCTTTCAAGCTAGAGAAAGGCATGCACCATTTCTGGGTGCAGAGCTGAGGCTATGTGATGCCCTTATCCACAGCAGCTCAGCCTGGGAGAATTCTTGTTCTGCCAAAGTGTGAGTCATCTTTAGCTATAGGGTCATACTATTCATTTAGTTCTAGAGTACAACCAACAACCATGGCAACAGCCTTGATACATGGGGGACCTCTAGGACCTGTTTGGGAACAGCTCCTAGGAAGGTACCTGACCTCTGACATTGAAAATGTCAATCAGCAACCATACAGTTTTTGTGGAGCATCTATTTCTTCCTTGGCAGGGTACCCTTATGTGATGGCTTGTATATGCTTGGTCCAGGTAGTAGCGCTATTTGAAGATGTGACATTGTTGGAGTAGGTGCGGCCTTGTTGGAGTAGGTGTGTTGCTGTGGGCGTGGGCTTTAAGACCCTACTCCTAGCTGTCTGGAACTGAGTATTCTGCTGGCAGCCTTCAGATGAAGATAAAAATAACACCTAGTCATGGTGTCTGTTCACAGTAGTAAAACCCTAGCTAAGACCTTACTTACTCCTTGTGAGTGAATTTCTCACCCTTGTTTATGAGTTTCTCAAAGGGGTCTAAGCTGGCAAGACACTTAAAAGTTAGCATTGTAAAATGAAACTTTTTTTTCTACAGATAGGCAAAACAACGATTTAAAGTCCCAAACCACCATCCCATAATGAATAGTGGTTATGGAGACAACCTAGTGAAGCACTCTGAGAGAGAGCCTTGTGTTCTGAGCAAGTGTCAGGTGGCAAGTTCACAAGTAAGGTGATTCTAAGGTGAACTGTTAATCAGGACAGATACAACATAAAATGATTTTGCTCACTTGTATTATCTGGCTGTCTCACTCTGCGACATTTCAGTCTCTCCATGCATTTCTCTTGCCTCCAATGAACAATGGAACTGTTTGGTCTAGCCTAGGAGTAATGGGGAAATGTTCACCCACGCCCTAGGCTATGCCTGCAGCCACTTCCTTTATTGGGTGAACAACTGGGGTGCACCCAGGAGGGAAAGTTGCATGGTTTATTTAGGAACATGGCTACCTTCTCCTGTCAAGTTCAATCCTTTTAACCTGTTGATATCTTGTTTACCAAATGATGTTTATTGACTTTGATACTCCTGGAAACACCCGAGAACTGAGACAAAGCTGCTTCTGGCATTCTTTCAAGCACAGATACTAACATCAGTAGAAAACAAATCTACAACTTAACATCGGGCTTTCGTCCCCCTCAAATGGCCCAAGTGTCATGTTTTATATACCCGACTCTCTCCGTGGGTGCCAGGGTTTGAATTCCCGGAAGGGCCTCTTAAGCATAGATCTAACTTGTGCATTTTTCTTGTATCCTGCCAAGTGTAAGAAACAGCAAGACACTGAGATCTCTATTGCATCCTCTCTTACAAAAGCCATTTCCCACTGAGCAGCCATCTCAGCATAAAGCCTGTTTTGCGATCTAGAGCAGTGGCTGCACAACCTCTCTGGCATCCTGCTGACACTCTCATCCTTTATGTGTAACTCTTTATGTGATTCTTTACGTTTACAGACAGCATTTACTTAAACATCTTTAGGACATCTACACACTCACACACAGGCTCCACCCACCACGCAGTCATGCCTCCCCATACCACATAGAGGAGGAGTGCCTTACATGATTTTCTCCCAGACTCCAAAGTCTTTATAGAAGACTCAGCCTTCATTGCATCTCTCAGCACCACTGGAGGGGCCATGCTACCAGTAACATATAAGGAGGCACACTATCCCATACAGTGTAGGAAAAGGTTGCGATATCAGAATCCCCACCCAACCTCTGGTTCCCTTCTACTGTCTCATAGTTCCCACCCAGATAATCCCCCTCGGTAGAGGTCGCACCTCTCTGCACCCATTTTAGAAGCCATGTAACCTCTGACATTGCAAGAAGGCACATAATTCCATACCACATAGGCGACGGTAGCCGATGGCATCCCCTACCCCCCACAGATGGTCCATCCTCAAGCTATTCAGCTCCAGTTACGTTTTGTTACCCATAGCCAGGACCATGCAATTTCTCCTCACCAATGTCCTATGTGGTGAACTGATGAGTTTTTGTAATTGGGGTTCAAATGAGAGTATGAGTGATTATTTACAAGAAACAGGGATGGCTCAAAAGCAGCTGCATCACCAGAAAGCTCTCTTCAGCACAGCTGACAGCTCCCAAAAACGGAAATCCTGGGGTTCTCTATACAACTGTAGGCAGCTACAGCTACAGTCCAAGAATATTTATCTCTGCAGTTTGATTGGTCAGAGTCTCTGGCCCTAGCAATGGCTTGCTTTTTTTTTTTTTTGATTTGGTCTTCTGCTATGTACTGTAATGCTAAGTGTGACCCCCCCAAGACCTGATTGCCCTAAAGACAAAAGAGTCTGCATGTATACCCAAGTGGCTATGTGACCTTGCCCTCAAATTATTTCTGATTGGTAAATAAAGCTGCTTACAGCTATTAGTCGGGCAGAAGAGACATAGGTGGGTTTTAGGGTTCCAGGGTCTGTGGTGTCAAGGGAAAACTACAGAGGGTGAGAAAAGGTGAAGGAAAAGAGAGAGCAGCATGGGAAAGCATGACCCCAAGGCCAACTGGAGTTAAAAACAGCCCAAAAGAAGCATAGTAGTAACTCAGGATTATTGATAAGAATGTAGATTCTGATAACATAGAGGGTATACATCTGCCCAGCTCTTGTCCTGGTTGAGCACAAGACCATGACCATGCCATTTTATAAACTCTTTGCATTTTAATTAAACAATGATGATTTTATAAACTAGCACAACTTAGATTTGGGGTTGCTTTATTTTATAGATTTTTCCTTTCGCACCTTGTCAGTTCCCAATAATGGCTGGCCATGACAGCTTGCAAATTTGCTGTCATCTTTAATAAATTGTGAGGTTAGGGCTGAGGAGATGACTAAGTCGGGCTTGCAGCACAATTGTGTGAAACTAAGTTCAATTCACAGCACCAATGTTAAAAAAAAAAAAAAGCTGAGTGGAATAACATACACCTGTAACCCTGAGAAGGCACAGACAGGGGGCAGAAGATTCTTGAGGCTTGCTGGCCAGCCAGTCTAGTGGGATCACTGAATTTCAAGCTTGGTGAGAGACCAATTCTGAGTCCAGAAGCCTGGGATGGAAGTATGGCAATAGGGCTGGTTTCTTCTAAGGCTTCTGTCTAAGGTTACTATTGCTGGGATGAAACACTATGACCAAAACAACTTCAGGAAGAAACAGTTTATTTGGCTTACAGTTCCACATCACTGTTCATCGTGGAAGGAGGTCAGGGTAGGAACTCAAACAGGCAGTAACCTGGAGGCAAGAGCTGATGAAGGATTCTACTTACTGTCTTACTTCTCATGGCTTGCTCAGCCTGCTTTCACCAGCCCAAGGATGGTACCAACCACAATGGGCTGGGCCCTCCGCCATCGACCACTAGTTAAGAAATTGCCATAGAGCTGGATCTTATGAAGGCATTTCCTCAACCGGGGTTCCCTCCTTTCATATAACTCTAGCTTGTGTCAAGTTGATATAAACTAGCCAGCCCAGCTCCTCTTTTGGGCTTGCCAACAGCCATCTTCTTCCTGCGTCTTCACATGGTCTTCTCTCTGTACCCCTGTCCATCTTTAATTGACTATCTCTTTTCCCTAGCTATCTCTAGAAATGACCAACTGTGAGCCAAAAAAATAAAAGCAATTTTGCAATCTTCTTCCCTCTTTTCCATTGCTGCCTTATAACTACCCAACCTAAAAGCAAAGAGAGGTTTGCTGGTTCAGGAACTAGAGATTTTCCACCCTCATATGTTTCCCAATAAAGACCTATCATTGAGTTGCTCAATCCCTTGTCTGTTTTTCCTCTTCACTGACTACAATTCTCACCATGAGACTGAAGCGATCCTACCATGCTTCCTTCAGAACCCTGGTGTCACTTGGAGAGGCCCAAGTGACAGATGACATCCAAAGGAGAGAAAAATTCTCACCTAACAGAATAGCAAACTGCTGCTTAAAAAAGGTAAGTGTTGTAGAAATTTAAAATCCCAAACCAGAGTTTCTACTCCACCTTGATCATTCAGTTCCCAGACGAAAGGCATTCACAACCTTTATATTTACAATAAGCCTTAAACAGCACAAGAGCTGAGCAGATATCTACTCTCTATATTATTAGAATCTAGGTAAGCCTCTAGCTCCTCTAAATCATGGAATTGATCCCCTTTGGACTGCCTTGGGTTTTGCCCAGAATAGCCCTGTGGGTATTCTCAGAGAGAGATTGCTCAAAGAGTCAATGCTATGTAAAAAAAAACAACACACACACATACACACAGAGAGAGACGCAAACATACAACACACACAAGTACATAAATATACATACATACATACATACATACATACATACATACATCTACTTATCCCAGATAAGGAACTAGTATGTGGTGTAGCATTTTCCTCTGAAAATAAAACCTTCCATCTTTGTGGGAGGCTTATTAAGAAGCAAGAGGTTTAAGGGGGGACTAAGGATGAAACAAAATATTCTAAGACATTGGTTTGGAAACTGAGAGTCATGACTGTTTTGAGAGTCAAACAACCCTTTCACAGGATTGCCCAAGACCATCTGCATATCAGATGCTTACCATTCACAACAGCATCAAAATTACAGTTACGATGGAGCGATGAAAATAATTTTATGGTTGGGGGTCATCATGATGTATAGAACTATATCAAAGGGTTGTAACACTAGAAAGGTTGAGAACACTGTTCTAAGAGGCGGTGAAACATTCTACCCTGTAGGGGACCTCATTAAGATCAGAATATAAATAATTAAAAAAAACCAGAAATAACAGCATAAGGAAGTCAGTGAAGCTGACCAGATTCACTAGACCCCTCCCTTTTTAAGCATATCTAAAGCAGTAAAGCCTGCTGGGAGAGACTCTCAGACTAGCTGTGTAGGGGAGTTTCCCTAATTGTTGTTTGGCTAAATAAAGATGGCAGAAGCTGGGTGAAAGAGAAGGCAGGATTTCGAGGGAGGATAGGAAGAGGACGAAGCAGAAGATTAGGAGTCAGACGAGGCAGAGGCCAAGAAGGATGGGGCATGATATTCTTCACCCAGTCTTTAATGTATCTGGTCAGTTTTAAAATATAAAGGTCTCTTTCATGTTTTCCTTTCACGGAGCTAAAGGGAGCTGGGCGAGGCCGGAGTAGCCACTGTGGCGCCAGGCAAGCAGCAAGCAGACACCAGAAATGCTATCATGGGAGCTGAGGGAGACCAGGGCAGTCGTTGGCATTTGGCAGGGCCAGCCACGGAGGTGGCTGATCGGTGAAGGGCAAATGGTGGCTCCTGTCGTTCTCAGGAGGGACAGCGCTGAGCAGCATGGTAGAGCCAGAAGGAAGAGAGGTCTGCGGTGCTATAGAGCCAGGCCGGCAACATGGCGGCTGCTGGTGTCGGAGCCTAGCTGGACCAAGCATGGGCTTCCTAAGTGGAGCAAGCAAAGGTGTGATCTCAGAGCTAAGTTGTGAGGGGCCACAGCACCAGGCAAGGAGACCAGGCAAGGGGAAACATGCTTCATAAAATTATGTGGAAGGAACAGAGATAAGCTGAGCTGTCAGGAAGAGGCTCAGGGAAAATGGACTACTAGGAAAGAACACCCTCCAACCTGCTGGGCTGACTGTACCACACTCCTGCAAGCAACCCTGTAAAGCTCACTGGCTCGCTAAGTCGGACTTTGGTGGTGTCATTACTTTGATCTGTCATTGTTTCTGTTAGACGTCTGCGCGCAGCTTAAGACAAACCACACCAGACCAAACAGTTCCAAGGGTGTGTGTGGGGGGGGTATTCAGGAGATAGGGCAAAGGTGGGGGGAGAAAAATAGAAGAAGATGGAGGAAGAGAAAGAAGAGAGAGGAAGAAGAGAGAAGTGGAGGTCGGCCATGACCACGTGGAGAGAGGGGGGAAGGAAAGGGGGAGGGGCGAGGGGACAGAGAGAAGCTAGAAGCAAGAAATCAAGGGATTAAGGGGGGGGGGGACAAGCAGCCCGTTTTATAGTGGGCCAGGCCTACCTGGCTGTTGCCAGGTAACTGTGGAGGTGGAGTTTAGACAGAATACCAACAGTTTCCCCATCTAGCTTGTTCATATCTTCCCAAGAATAGTGTCAGAGTGTTCACCACGGATCAAAGTGACGAGTACACCAAAGTCCAACTCAGTGAATCAGCGATTTTTTTTTTGTTAATTGAGGTTACTAACCAGAGTATTGGTGAAGGCTTACTTACAGAAGCAGGGATAGCTCAAAACAGTCCACCCATAACAAAAGTGCAACTACGCAGGAAAGCTGCAACTCTGAGATCACACACTGTCCTCCCCAATAGTTGTTTGTTCCTTCTAAAAACCTCGAGAGGGAGCTTCAAGAGTCTGGTGAGGGGAGCAACTGTGTCACACACCTCTATTCTTAGCACTCAGGAGGCAGAGGCAAGTGAGTCTCTGTGACTTGGAAGTCTACAAAGCAAGCTCCAGGATAAGCAGAGAAACCCTGTCTAGAAAAAGCAAACCAAGCAAAAACAAATCTGGCTAGCTACATAAGATGCTGTTTGCCTATTGAGCCTCATAAGCCTTCCGTCTTCCTCCTGGATGGAACATTTCAAATAGGAGGGAACTGCCTTAGAACATCAACATCAGGCTCTATAGGGCTTCTGTGAAAATGGGAGGGGAAAGACAGTGATCCTGGCAGTGGCAGAATGTTAGAGACCACTCCCACTTCCATCTACCTCACTGTCACTTCTGTCCTGTCATTAAGGACATCTGGTGTCAAGTCTGAGAGCTTTCAGATCCCTCAGCAGTCACTAGACTGAACCCAGGAAGACTAGTCTTTTCAATGCCTGTTGTTCTCAAACTGCCTGCCAAGGGACCATTCTCCTGGTCAGGAGGCCAACAGATTATTCTGCAGCCAACCAGAAACAGGTCTAGCTGTGTTTTTAAGAATTACACAGTCATCTGTTACAGTCTGTGGAATGCAAAGACCCATGCTTCCCCACCCCCTGCATCTGTAAATCATCACTATCCTAAGCAGAAGCAAAGGGAAAGGGAAAGTATCTGCACAGGACCCCCAAGACTTATTTGCTTCAGAGGGACAAAAAGCAGGAAATAAGAAACAAAGACAAGAGGTAGAGGACAAAGGAAGAATGGGTTAGGAACACACAAGATGGGAGAGGGTTATTTGTCCCAGAATGGAACAAAGAACTGCTTCGAGATAGACAGAGGTGGCCCATAAAGCAAATGACAGTTTATAAAGGTAAAATGAGAAACCCTGTGTTAGGATGAAGTGTCTCACTAGGCATGTCAATTAGGGGAATGAAAGAGGGCTTTTGATTGACGTACTTCAATAGTTTGATAGCTGTACTTTGGTAGTCAGGCTCCAAAGGAGGAAGTGGCCAATTAAGGGAAGAGACCTTGGTGGCTAACTTTAGGAATGTAAGCTAATAGTTTAGCAAGGCAGAGGGATGGGGGGGACCTAAGGCCGAGGCTGGCCTTAAATGTTCTATGTATTCCAAGACACTCTCCAACTCATGATCCTGTGCCGCAGGTACTGGATTTCAGGTACGAGTCGTCATGTCCATCTGACACTGTTTTAAAGATTTCGTGATGAGGGTAGAGGAATTAAAGCCAAAAGTGCTACTAGAAAGGAAAATTATAAGATTCTTGTGAAATAAGTGGAATTCTCAATGAACACCGCCCAGGACAAAGGTTAAATGAAGGATTCTGGAAGTGTGACTTTGTTCATTTTAAGATACCTTAGTGATCTTGGGTATCACAAACCTAGAGTGTCATTTAACATACTTCTCAACTGTGCCAGGATATACCTTTTCAGAGAAACCATTTTACTCAGACTTTACAAATACACCCCACACCAGGTGTAGTATGGCAGCCCACTACTGGTGCAGCACTAAGAATCCAAAAAACTGGAGACCGGCTTCAAACATAATGAAGAGGAGTAGGAGAAAGCAGAAGTGGAAACAGTGTAATTAAGGTTTGTTTCAGTGACTAAAGAGTCTCAAGCGTGCCAGAAAGTCGACTCTCTCTCTTAATCTGAAGTCCAAGCTTGCCCTGGAGAAGAATTCTCAGCATGAAAGCCAGCACACGATCCTTTGGCTCAGACATCAATCAGCCCCTTCTCTTCAGGGAAGCCAGTGCTGGTTTTGTGGCCCTCCAGCGTCCCCTGCTAGCGTTCGGTGGAGCCACGCTAATTCTGGGGTCCGGAGAGGATAATTGGAGGGTAAGGTGAAAAAGTCCCAAGTCAGGTTTGGGGTCTTTGCGCGCACCCGCTCAGCTCAGCGGCTCCACCCGCAGCCACAGCCCGCCCTCTGCCCGCAGGATTATCTCGGGCTTCCGGCGTGGCTCCTTGTCATCTGGCAGGACGCGGAAGCGCAGCAGTGTCAGTGCCAGCGCCACCTTCATCTCATTCATAGCGAAAGTCTGTCCTATGCAGTTCCTGCGGAAGGATGGGGTGGGGACTCTGACTGTGCCAGAACCTAGACAGGAGCTCCTGGACCCAACCTGACCCAGTCTGGGCCAGGCCTGGTCAGCCCTTCTTCACCTGCCAACCGTGGGTTCTGCAGACTTTCACACATACCCTGAGCAGAGAGGGAAGGAGAACTACAACCCAACCATCATCCCAACTCCACCCTATTCCCACTGACAGCCCCAGATTCTACCCATCACCACAAGCCATCTGGTCTCACCTGGGGCCCGCAGAGAAGGGAATAAAAGAAAGAGGTGACCTCTTCTGACGGTTTTCTGGGTCAAAGCGGGAGGGGTCATAGACCTGAGGGAAGAGGCAAGATGAGGCATCTAGGTTTGCTTCTGTGCACACACCCAGCCCGCCCCAGAAAAGGAGTGCACGTGGAGACTTCTTGTTTCCAGGTTGAGGCCACGCCCCCTCCCCAGGTCCCTCCCAGAAATCCCTGGAGGAGCCCCTACCTCCGGGTCTGGCCAGACTGAAGGATTGTGATGAATACCAAAGATGCTGATGACACAGATGTTCCCTGTTGGGTAAGAGGATCCAGTCAGTAATAGGTCCAAGCTGCCCCTAGGGACTGTCACCCTACTTAGATGAGCCCCATCTGCTTCTCCCTTCACCCTTGACCTTCAGGGCACCTTTAGGTATGACCCGGCCATCAGGTAGCACAATGTCCTGGGTGCAGCGGCGGAGGAGATCTATGGCTGGGGGGTGCAGCCGCAGGCTTTCCTTGATGCACATGGTCAGGAAGGGCATCTGGGCCAGGTCGTCCCTAAGGAACACACCACAGAATTATCCAGGAACAAAATCAAGACTGGACTCAGCCTCACCTGCATCTGGTTAGATTATAACCACTTGCCTCTCATCCTTAGTCAGGTAACAGATTACATTCCAGATGAATCAAGGATGTTTGACCGTTCCTTTGTTTGATGTGTGTGTGTGTGTGTGTGTGTGTGTGTGTAGCTACTAAGAGCAACCTTGAACTCCTGATATATATCATTCTACTTCCCAAGTTTTGAAGTCACAGGGCCTTGGATCAAAGATTAACACTACCTTCCCCTCAAATCACAAAAACATGGGGAAGGGGAAGCTCAACCTGAAATATTTCTAATTAAAGCATGCTGCTCCAGAGATACCCTACATTTGATAAATTTGCTGTGCACAAGCTTTAAAATGTTTATACAATGACCTGGATGTAGTGGTACTCAAGAAAATGGAGATTCAGGAATAAAAAGCCAACCTAGGCTACAAGAGACATTAAATCAAAAACTAATTATGTAATAAAGCTTTTTTAAAAGGCAAAATAAAAATCCTTAAAGGCCTGTACGGTTATTTAAATGAATATATACACTCAATAGGAGAGTGGCAGTGGGGGAATGGCCCGTCGTTTTAAAGGTGTCAGTTCTATCCTGTTCTTTCCTGTTGTTTGTTTGTTTGTTTGTTTGTTTTGACAAAGGGTTTCTCAGTGTAGCCCTGGCTGTCATAGAACTTACTCTATTGACCAGACTGGCCCCAAACTCAGAAATCTGCCTACCTCTGCCTTTAGAATGCTGGCATTAAAGGCCTGCACCAATAACACCTAGCTAGTTCTTTCTATATTAAATTTTTAAGTAATATCCCATAAACTTTTAGCTGAGTTTTCTTTTCATTTTAAAATGCAGTTTTTATATTTCCATATATGTATGCAATGTACACTAACTATACTCAGCCTACACAGTAATCTCTCTCATCACTCTCCCATGCCTGCTGAAACCCCTTTGTCTGCCTATCCAGTCTCCCTTCCCTTCTACTTTGATGCCTTGACTTTTCTGTTTATGACCTGGTGAAGTTAACTAATGTTGCTTGCATAAGAATGAGTGGTGTGTGTGTGTGTGTGTGTGTGTGTGTATGTGTGTGTGTGTGTGTGTGTGTTCCTGTGTCTGTGTCTGTGTCTGTGTGTGTATTTGTGCCTGACAATCCTCTCAGGACTGGTTTTTCACAGGCCCTGCAAATCTCCACCACTAACCCGTCCCCACTTAACAACTTCACTCTAATTAGAAGAATGAATATCCAATAAAGTTGAAGCTAAAGTCCATGCAGAGGAAAGTGATTTTAAAAATAAAAGAGGGATCCAATCTACCACTCACTAAAACTTATTGTGAAAATATAGTAATAGATATGAAAACATTTTATTAAATACTAAGTGACTACTGAGGACTGTGGAATACAGAGCTGAGGTAGGCACAAGAAGATAGTCCACACACTACTGGGAAATAGAGAGATGGCTTGGAGGAAGATATTAAGAATACTAGCAATTAGCAACAAAAAGAATTAAATGCACCCAGGAAAAGAATTCCAATACTGGAGAAGTGGAGACAGGAGGATTTAGGTCAAAGTCAATCTCAGCTAAAGAGTAAGCTGGAGGCTGTCTTGACCTCAACAAACAGCTGTCTCAGTAAATACATACACAAACAAATGTTTGCATATCATGATGGCACACACCATCAGACCCATCTCTTGGGAAGCAGAAGCAGGCAAATCTCTAAGACTTTGAGACCAGCCTGATGTGCAAAGTGAACTTCAGACCAGCCAGGGTAACACAGTATGATCCTATCTAAAAACCAAACAAAACAAAAATTCTTGGCCCCTCCAAATATGGGGTAGATTTCCTCAATACATCAGAAGCACCAAAACTATACGTTAATGAAAATATCTATCATTCCAAAGACTTGTCATTTATTCATGGTGAGACAATCAAAATCCTTTCATTCCCCTTGGTATTTTGCTTTAAGATTGATTGATTGATTGACTGATTGATTGATTTTATGTATATGAGTATGCTGTTGCTGACACAACAGAAGAGGGCATCAGATCCAATTACAGATGGTTGTGAGCCACCATGGGGTTCCTCGGAAGTGAACTTAGGACCAATGGAAGGGCAGCCCTTGTACATTGAAATGTACAAAATGTTACTAAAAACTATACAAAGATACACCATGGGATTTCTTTTCACAGGAACTAAAGAAGAAGTGTCTATGAATGACAAAGAGAAGAATGGTACAAAAGCCAAAAGGAAATTCACAAGATGCGAAGAAGAGAATCAGGAAAAACAAATTGGGTTTGAAAACTTCAGAACGAACCCTAACTTGCTATGTGAGACATAGTTAATTAAATGAACATGTCAAACTGGGCATGTATTCCCTAAAAGCAAAGGTGTTTAGACTCTATAAGCCAGCCTTAGCTACACAGACACACCCTGTAAGAAAGGCAGCAATGAGCATGGTGACCAGAAGCTGTAACAGCAGAGACTCATGCTCACCACTCAACCTCCTCAGTCTCTCGGTCCTTCAGCAGCTCCAGAACCTCCTGCCGGCAGCGCTCCTGGTATTCTGGGTGCCTTGCCAGGTTGTACAGGATCCAGGAGAGTGCACTGGCTGTCGTGTCATGACCTGAAGGGTGGACAAACAGGTTCGGATCTCTGGCCTGTTTCAGCACAATGGGCACCTGTATCCAAATACTTAGGCTCCGAACAAGAATGCATGGAAAGAATGGGGGGAGTCTAGGTCTTCCCACAGTACTGCTAGGGATCGGCAGACCTCTCCTCCTCTCTACACTGGGACCCTCACCTCCAAACATAAAGGTGTCAGCCTCTGCTCTGATGTCCTCAATGGACAGCTCCTTTCCATGTTCATCCTGAAAACAAAATAAGACTCATAACTCACACCATGTCTGAGGTGGTGTTCAGAACACCCATGTGAATACTTGAATTCTTGGCCACAGAGAGTGGCACTATGAGGAGATGTGGCCTTAATGGAGGAGGTGTGGCTTTGTTAGAGGAACTGTCACTGTACAGGTGGGCTTTGAGGCCTCCTTATGCTCAGGTTCCACCCAGTGCAGAAGACAGGCTCCTCTTGGCAGCCTTGAGATGAAGATGCAGAACTCACAGCTCCTCTTCCAGCACCATAACTACCTGCACACTGCCATGCTTCCCTCCATGATGATAATATACTTAACTTCTGAAACTGTATGCCATCCCCAATTAAATGTTGTCCTTTAAAATAGTTGCCTTGTTCATGTTCTCCCTTCACAGAAGTGAAACTGTAAGACAGGTGGTAGGAGACAGACTGACACCCATTGTGCACACAAGGTGCCTCCTGTCTTCTCCACAGCCTGCTTCCATTTCTTCTGTGGTTTCCTGCCCACTGTTTGCTCTTTTAGCAGAGCCTTCAAAAGAGGCACACCTAAAATGGAACTCTGTGTGGTACCCAGTTTTCATAAGCACTGTAACTCCCCAATATCTCCTGGTCAATACCAGCTTCTTCCTAACACTGACCATGGAGGTTCCTGTAACCTAGACCCCACATGGGCCCACCTTGGCCAACAAGAGCACATCAATGAAGTCCAAAGTCTTAGACTTAGTCTTGGACTTCAGGAATTCATCAACACTTTGGCTGGAGAGAGTGCGACGTCTCTCCCTGATGACAGCATCTGTGAAGTTGTGCACCAGATCACAGGCCTTGCGGAAGCGCCGTCCGTCAGCAGTGAGGTAGTACAGGAAGTCCACATACAGGAAGGGCTGATATGACCTTTTTATTATGAGGGAGCTGAGTTCCAAGATGGCAGAAATGTATTCACTGGGAGACCTTCAGGGCAAGGCAGAGAGAGGAAGGAACTTGGCACACAGAAAAGCTCCAGCCAGAGTCCCAGGATTAGGATCCATTGAGAAAAGGGCATCCATGACACAAAGATTCTGTTTCCTGCTCCCCACAAGTACCCTCCTGACCCACGGTCTCAGGGTATATATGGACATCATTTCATTCCCTCACTCACTGAGCAGCTGGTCCTGTGACTCTGACCAGGCTCAGAGCCTCCTCTCAAGGTTCCTTGCATTCTGTATCTCTCTGAAGCTCCTCTGATGATTAGATTGCCCAAGATCATGGTGACAAAGAACCCCCTCCTATACAGACACCTTCTCTTATGCTCTGGGAAACTCAGGATGGAGTTCACACCATTCTGGTTGGTCATTCAACATCTTTAAGATCTGGCCACTTGCTGGAGATGGCTGGTTCCTGACTGTGATCCCAACACTCAGGAAGTGAATGCAAGAAGCTCAGAAGCTCAAGACCAATCTAATCTACACTGTGAGTCCCAAGTCAGACTAACTACAGATTGAGACACTGTCAAGAAAGAAAAAAGGAAGGGGATGGGAGGAAAGAAGAAAAGAAAAAATATATAGGCTGTCTTAAGGGCCTGCAGTTGTTAGCTTTGAAAACATACATTACACAGAGCTATGCCTGGGAGATTAATTAAGCATGTGTCTGTATATGTCACAGAGTTGTTTTGTTTCCAGACGGAGTTAAATGAGTGAGTAAAGCCAGCGCTGAGTGTTTACAGCTTCTTACCACTGGGTGGGGCTACATGAATGAAAGGGAAGGAGGAAGCTTGCTGGCACTGACCAATTCTCTATCTGTCTCTGCCATCATGGTGGAAGCTGCTTGGCCCTGTTACTGCCCACAATGATGCACTGAAACTAATGGGCAGACTAAATCTTCCTCTCTTGTTTTTACTTAAGACAATTTTGCCACAGACTGTAACACAACCTTCAACCTTTTGAAGTGGCCTCATATTGACCTGCATCTTTCACCTGCTGCCCAACCACATCTTTATGCAAATTATTCCACCTCCCAAGGAGGACCACTGACTCTCTCCAGTCCCTGACCCTCACTGCCAGTTTTAACATAACTCTTCTCTACTCCCTATTTGTGCCCTTGGTACACAGCTCATGTTCCAAGACAGAGACAGGGACTCACTCCTGACAGTTGCTGTCAAAGCCAAAGAGGCATTTCTGAAGACTGTCCAAGGTCATGAGGCTGATGTTCTCAAACATTTCCAGACGTGCACTGCCTTCCGAGGATAGGTGCTTCCACTTGGCCTGAAGAGAGGAGGAACAGAGATGTGGACAAGCCTTTGATGGTTGAGCTCCTTCTCAACACTAAACACCAGGAAAGGGTCCTGACACCAGGGAAAACCTAACTTTCTTGGTAGCAGAAGACGTTTTACTGTCACAGATGAAAACATTAGGCTAGGAGACAAAACCTTGAGTTTAATTCTATCTCTGTGTGCCCTTGGTCAGCTTGCTGCCTTCTAGATTGCTCGAGTCTTCCAGAACAATTAAATTGACATGACTTATCACCTGTAAAGTACACTTCAGTGCTCCCTCTACCTTTCATGCTCTCATTCCTTGTAAACCTGGAGAAGACTGACCTCTCTGACCTTTCATTTAATCATCCATAATAAGACAGTCATATTCATCTCTACAACACAGCAATATGGAAATTACATCAACCAATGTAGACCATGGAACTGGCATAATATTTCATATGCAGAAGGTGCTCAATAAGTGTTAGTGGTAATTATCATTTGATGTGGCTCTAGAAATGACTTCAGGGTTTTTGTAAGTCCTCCATTCTCAGTCGTTACAGTGAGTCCATGTAAAGTTTCTGCTTTCTCCCTTTTAAAACCAAGATTTTCCTTACTTGACAACCAGAGTGAACTCAGCTCTATAAAAGACCTTAGGTTTGGTTTGGCTTTTAAATAAGTTTTGACCATATTCACTCATTCCCCAACGAACTTCTCCCTGGAGGATCTTAGTTTTTGGAAACAAGGTCTTGGTGATGTGGTTTGTACTGGCCTATGATTCACAGTCTTTCTTCCTGAGTCTCCTCATGCAGGTATTAAGAAGTGTGTCACCATGGCCAGCCTTAGAGCAGTGAAGTCTAGTCTCCCACACAGAAAGAGCTTCTGTAGTCAACATCAACTGTTGGTTGACTTTCCAGGGCCTCTGTGAAGAAAGGCAGCTACTGGTCTGCTATGAACTCATCTACATGCTAGGAGCATGACTCTAGGGTACCATTCTGATCACCCATAAGTACAATTTATTATTCCCACATTAAGGATGGAGAAACTGAGACATGGGAAGAAAACTTATGTTCCCAAGACCACAGAACAGAATAGCACCTTCAGACTACATCTGTCTGAAGCCATGACCTTTTCTGAAATACTCTATTTGGGACCCTAGGCTTGAGGAACTCACGTGCATGATGTTCACACTCTGGTTAAAAATCTTCACATAGGGCTTCAGGATGTCAAAGTGGAAGGCAGGTGTCAGCAGACGGCGATGTCGACTCCACTTGTCACCAGAACTCAGGAAGAGCCCATCCCCTGGGAGGGCAGCAATGTCAGTGGGCAAAGATGGAATCTTCCTCTCACCCCAAGGTGTCCTCTGACCCTCACCTTGAGGTACTCACCCAGCCAGGGCTTCAGGAAGCCTAAGAAAGTCGTGTCCTTTGGGGCCACCAAAGCTGCCATGGAGGAGGACAATTAGGTGCCAGGATAGAAATCAGATGAACTATGGGAGGGGTGAGAACTCCCAGCCCCAGGGATTCCATTTCCCCTCCAAATACAGGAAGGCAGGAAGGGGACAGGCACAAAGGAAACATGAAAAAGAAAGAAGGTGTGGCAGGATCAGACCAGACTGCAGCAGCAGGGACAGCAAAGGTCACCTGACAGGGCATGGCATGGAATGGCACAGTATACTTTCACAGGGCTGCTGTATGGTCTACTATGTCATCCTCATTCGAGACTAGTACAACACTCTACAGGGCTTTGCAAAGACCTGGGACACACCAGTGTGGCTCTTTGACATGTCCTGACACACCCTGGTATATACAAAAGGGGCACATGTTAGCATGACATTTCATATAAAACACACATGGCATTCCTTGATATGCCACAACACAGTGTGTAACTGTCTGACATGACCTGTTTCTGCCCTTCAGATAATCCCAGATTGGCACTTCAATTTGGTCCCATTCAAATCCCAAATGTGACCTACATGTGTCACAGATCCCTCTAGCTCTCTCCTCTATGCTATACTAAGCATTAAGTGTGCATAATTAAGGGCCCTTCTATTCTCAGAGCCATGTGCCCACCACGAAGAGTTGCATCTGTCCTCTCCAGCTGTCAGGATCCTCCAAGGCCCACCAGACACAGTTGACCCTTCTGGACTCTGGTGCATTCCCCTGCAATTCCCTGTGTTCCAGCTTTGTTGCAAATCATCACCAGCTTAGATGACTTCTATTCAAGGTGGTTGTGGCAGCTGAGACTGAACTGAGAGGTGGGGGACAGTTCACAGTATGTTACATGTCTCCCAAAACCTCGGCTGTTCACACAGGAGATACCCATCTTTCGAGAATATCATTGGGGACAAATGGAAAGTAAAAAACAAAACAAAACAAAAAAACCACTATGTTGTTCTATTCTATACAGACCCGTTTTCACTCCATTTTTTAAAGGGAATCTTTATGTACACATTGTCAATAGTGTAAGATGCACACATTGCTAATAGTTTGCTATTCTGAGTTAACTATTCTCAATCAGGGGAGTACCAAAACGAATGTAAGACCCACATCACAGAGCCTTGTCAAACTCAGCATCTTTAGTGTGAACACAGCAGCACAGAGGGTTGATAATAAGGGAGAAATGTAAGACATGATAAGGAAAGAAACCTTGAATCTCAGAGGCAGACTGACTTTGTGACCAAAGGGTTGGAATTGAGCTCTGGAAAATCTGTCCACTTTTGCTGGCTGCAGAGGAGATATGAGGCAATGTTTCAGGTGGTGGACTCACCTACTCTCTTCTCAGATCACTACATTCTGAATAAAGCACAACTTAAAGATTCCATCCCTGTGCATGAAGAGATGGGTCAGTAAGGTAGCTCTTGCAGAAGACCTGGGTTTAGTTCAAGGCACCCATATGACAACACACAACCACCTGTAACTCTGGTTCCAAAGGATCTGCCACCCTCTTATGGACACTGAGGGTACTGCATACATGTGGTACCCATACATCCATACAGGTAAACACTCATAAAATAAAAATAAAGGTCTGACACAGTAGTACACACTTTTAATATCAACACTCGGGAGGCTGACAAAGCTGGGTCTCTATGAGTTCAAGGCCAGCCTACTCTACAAAGTAAATTCCAGGTCGGCTAGAGCTACAAAGTATCTCAAAGTAAATAAATAAATGCCTCAAAAATAAATATTTTTAAATGTCTGTATGGTGTTGCTACTGCTGGGAAGGTAGAGATAGGAGAATCTCTGGGCCTTACTGGCCAAACAGTCCAGATTAATAGGTGAGCTCAGGGAAGGGAGAGGTCTGGTCTCAATAAAGTTAGATAGAGTTTCAAGGACAGCAATTCAGATTGTCTACTGTCCTCCACATATATTCACACACACATGCATATGGACCCACACACTTGTACCCACAACCACAGGCAGACACATACAGACACAAAAAGCTATTATTCCCAGTTCTAGGATGGAACCTAACATTTGTTCATGGTAGACAAATGTTCTATTTCCAAGTAGATTCCAAGCCAATGCATTTTCTTCCCTGGCTTAGATCAGACTGGGTTTAGCTTCTATCACCCACAGCTCAAATTTAATCATCAACTGAGACTCAGGACCTCATCATCAGTGACTCAGTCACTCTACAGGTTAGCCGCATGGCCATTGTCAGACACAACCCCATGTGTTGCTCAGCTTGGTCAATCCAGGGATAGAAAGAGCTGAAATAAGAGACAGAGAAGAAGGCAATGGTAGGGATCCTAGAAGGGATACCTGGGGCCTGGAGCACGGGGGCAACAAATGCAGGGTCAACAAGCCTCAGCACAGGAATGACTGGGCCCAGCCAGCAGAGATGGATGTCTTGGAAAGTGTGTCCCATTTCAGTCACCACCTGCATGCCTTCCTCATTGTTCTGGATCTGAGGATGGAGAAGGGTGAGGCCAGTCCATACATGGCATCTCAGATGCTCCTGTCCTCTACCCAATATGCTCATCCCTCTAACCCTCCTGCTTGGACCACTTATGCGAGTCTCTTGATGACTCAATAGTTCAACTACATGTGTCCCTTCCTGTAGCCACATGTCTATCCACATCCCTCTCTCTTATGAATCACCCTTCTCATCTCTCTTTTGTGACATAGATATAGATAATTGGCCAGGCGGTGGTGGTGCACGCCTTTAATCCCAGCACTTGGGAGGTAGAGGCAGGTGGATTTCTGAGTTTGAGGTCAGCCTGGTCTACAGAGTGAGTTCCAGGACAGCCAGGTCTACACAGAGAAACCCTGTCTCAAAAAAACAAAAAAAAAATATATAATAAAATAAAATATAAGATATAGATAATTGAAGGATCAACGAATAGATAGATAGATAGATAGATAGATAGATAGATAGATAGATGGATCATAGGCTTCTGATGGATATATAGAGGATATATAGACAGATACATGATAGACAACATAGGTAGATGACATTGAAGGATGTGATAGGTAACTGGTAGCAGAGGAAAATGATTAGAGTGGTAGATCTCAATATAATTGTGTGTATTTATTTCTTTATCATAGTTCTGATTTTTTTCTCCATTTCCTTCATTTGATCATTCCCTCTCTCCTGTATGTGTGTATCTTTTTCTCTATGGGATTTTTCCTATAGCTAAATCATCTATCTCTCCTCTTGTCCCTTCCTTCCTCACCCCTCCATCCTCCACTCCAGTTACCTGTAAACTTACAGATAATTTCATCCCCACCCAATTCTCTCACTTGTCCCTAATTCACCAGAGCCTATTAAGACCAACTCTGTGCAAGCACCTCCTCAGTATTGCAGCAAAGAATCGTGGAGGTTTCCACATCTTGATTCCCAGTTCCAGAGAGATGTGAACTTGGAAGTCATCTGTGGAGGGAACTGATGGTTGGCGTAAGAGCTGGGTCCCTGGGGTGAGAAAAAAAGCTTCGAGAAAGACATGAGATGGAAAATGGGAAAGGGTTGCAGGGCAGTCATATGGAAAGGTCAGGTGGGAGGGAACGCAGTGGTGGACAGAGAAGGGTCTCAGGGAGCTCAGAGGAGACCAAGAAGAATGGAATGCAGGAACCAATAGGAGCTTCTAGGAAAGGTGGACAACCCAATGCACCAGAAAGCTTTGAGAAAATGAAGAGGATAGAGCCAGGATTCAGGGACCTGGAAATCATAAGTGTGAGAGAAATGAGAAACAAGCAGGAAAGGAAACAACCAATGATGATGATCCTTTGTCCATAAGCAGATGGCAGAAGCCTGATGGTGTTGGCACAAGCATTTAATCCCGGGGCAGGCAGTGGCCTTAAGGTCAGCCTGGCCTATGGAACAAGTTCCATGACAGAGAAAACTACACAGAGAAACTCGGCCCCCCAAAACAAAGAAGAAAAAGAAGAGAGCAACAGGAGGAAGAGGGGTAAGGAGAAAGAGGAGGAAGAGGAGGAAGAGGAGGAGAAAGAGGAGGAGGAAGAGGAGGAGGAAGAGGAGGAGGAGGAAGAGGAGGAGGAGGAGAAAGAAGAAGAAGAAGAAGAAGAAGAAGAAGAAGAAGAAGAAGAAGAGAGGAAGAAGGAGGAGGACTGAAGGTTTAGTACAGAAAGAGCATGTTGGAGGTATAAGGGTATAAGAATGGGAGATAACATGTCACCTGACTCTACAATATCACTGTAGATAACACAACAGAAAACATGGGGGTTGGGGGTCATCAAAAGCAACACTTTTCCAAATGCCTAAAGGACAAAAATGAATTGTCAAGAACCTCAGACTTTGAATCTTCGGTGGAATCTGAAATAATGGGGAGATGAAAGGGAACTGTCAGGAAGCTGATAGGTTAGTACGCACAAAGGATGGAGACACTGAGAAGACATTGGATAACAATGGTCAAATGAGACTGTTGGTAGGAAAGAGGATTCTGTTGAGAGAGGCAGTACTTCAATGAACGGCACTGGTGGTGACATCTATATTATAAATGATATCTAATCCTAAGACATAGTTATGCAACATGGAGCAACGTGGAGGAAGGGACTCTGGTGACCAGGGAAGGTGCTGAGTAGGAACTAAGGCCTTCCCAGGAAGTGTAGTCATTGCGATGAGACCAGAGAGAAGGCCAGACTGTGATGTGGGTTTGGAATAAAGTTGGTGCTTAGCATGTACAAACTCTAGGCCCTTCAGATAATCACTACCAACGTTCAAAAGTGTTCATCTTTGACCTGGATTGCATAATGGAGCCCACTAATGGATCTTCAGGATAGAGGGCAAGATGAGAAAGGAGAGTAGCTAAGAAGTTGAAGGGGGAATAAAACCATACAATCTCTCTTCTGTCCCAAAGTGTAGGCAGAGGTGAGAAATCACAGCTGAATCCTACAGGGCAAGAAGCAACCCAGAGAGGTACAGACACTCATCTGAAACCAAGAGAGATCAGCGAGGCAGGAGGAAAGACCTTGGACATACTGAAGGAAGACCTCAAATCTAACAATGAAACTATTATACCAAAGATGTCACTGCTCTGTGCTGTTCACCACAGGAGCCACTGAATATGACAAGCATCCAAGAATCAAGGAAACCTCAGTCCTGGTGAGACGGTGACCCACAGTGGGGCTAGTGCCTCATAAGGGAAACAGAAAGGCCGCCGGGCACTGGATTGACAGAAAGGCAAATGGATGTGGGGATGTGATGAGGAGAGAGGGGCTCAACTGGCTTTCCCTGCTTCTCCCTGCTACAGGCTCCAGACCTTTCCTGAGTTCTATGGAACATATACACCCCCAAACCCCAGCCTATCTGCTGCCATACTTACCATGCCTAAGTGACCCAAAAACCAGTTTCTTTTAGGGGGCTGAGGGAAACATCTGAGGCGGAAGCAGTTCTCACAGAATGAGTAAGTCCAGGCAAGAATTCTGGCCAAAATCCAGGAAGCTGCTCCAAGCAGCAGAAGATGCCATGGCGAGGCCACCACAGAGCCCAGGTCCAGTCCAAACACGCTTAGCCTCAGCATCCTGCTGAGCAGACAGACACAGGATAAGATTCTGAGGTCTGGAAGAGGAACCTGGAAAACTTCAGAATTTTGAGCAAAGGCAGAGACTGTGGATTTGGGAGTAGAGCAAAGAAGGGGAGGGAGATTCAGGAAGAGACAGGATGAAAGGGAGAAGGAGGGGGTAACACACAGACAAGGGCTGTTGAAAGTCTGGAATGGCTCTGCCTGAAGCACAAACGGTTATTCAGAAACCCAGGGTCACTTGTGCCGGCTGGCTCCATGGAGCGATCCCAGTGCTGATAAACTCATGCTCATCAGAGTCAGGACTCTCTCTTGCCTCACACCCCAAGCTGGTACCTTGTCTCAGGAGCGGCCTGTCCTTGAAGATCTTCTCCACACTCCTGAGAAAAGCATTTATCTCCTGCTTCCTAACTGCAGAGAGCTGTGTGGGGGCTGGGTTAGGTTGGACTGAACCAATCAAATCCCGCCCAGGCTCAGCCACTTCCTTCCTTTCTGGGCAGCAGGCCAAAACAAGTTAGGCCAGGCCAGACTGTAGTGGAGGGAAGGGACTCAGGGTGACAGACACACACAGGCAGGCGATCTGTTTTTAGGAAGCAACAACTCTGAGTCAAAGGCAAAGGTCACTCTTGGCCACCACATTTACAGCCATCCCTGCCCTTCCAAGTCTGCTGATAAAAGCATGAAGGAGAAAGTACAGGTGCCAGGATGCCTCATTCAGGACAGGATGTTCCCTGAGCATTTCCCAGGGTACCATGCACATCTCGCTGGGGTTGCAGCATACAAAATTTCTCACTGCGGGACTGCAGACCCAACTCTGGAATGTCTTGGCTCACCACCTACAGTC
>NW_021605568.1:987413-1053781 GCF_004785775.1 Grammomys surdaster | reverse complement strand
CTGCAGACCCAACTCTGGAATGTCTTGGCTCACCACCTACAGTCTGGCAGAGGTCACTCCCTTAGCATTCCAGCCCCTGGATAGAAACAATTCCTAACTCGACCAGAGAATACAGCCATGGCCAGACTTAAGAGTTAATGTTCTGTCTAAAACACACCTGGCAGCTAAAGGGTCAGAGTTCAGAGTGTGTGCAGGAAAGGAGTCAGACTGAAAGGCTGTGAGCAGAGCGGGTACACACAAGAGTGAACAAGTCTGGAATGAATTGTCTTCTCATCATGAAATGGGACATTGACCTTAACAGGAGTATATGCTGTCCAGAAACCCCTAGATTGCCATGTCTTGAACTTAATAATCACTGAAACCTCCCATGGTCATGCTCCCCATTATTAGACAAATAAAAGGAGCCAACAGTTTCCCAAAGCTAGGCCATAGAGAGCAATGGATGAGCCAGCTCAAAGGTTGCCCGATAAAAGCAAGCTCAAAGTCCTGAAACAGAGCATGGGGTAATTGACTGGTGGTTAATACAGAAAGATGAGGGCAGAGGTCAATGGACAAGTCGAAACTCTTTAACTCAGGGCCCCCCAAAAAGAAATGAGGGACTATGGAGACTCGGGGTCCATGATCGAGAGATCAAAATAAAGCAACCTCATGAAGTCCTCTCCAGGGGATTTTTCACAAAGTATTTCCCTTTCCCTAAGTAAACTTTTCAACTTTGGTACTTAAAAGCGCATGCAAAGTCTTACTATTCCACGACTGCTTATGACACCGAATTCTAAGGAAATAAACCTCTGAGGGACACACACACCTTTTCTGAGAGTCCACACTGGAGGCAGCACAAGGCAAGACACCATACAGAACAGAGCAGTATAAGGCCCACACTTGTCAGGGCTGAAGCCATAGCTGTTCAGCTTAATTTAGCATTCCTATTTTTTGTTTTACTTATTTTATTTATGTATAGAGATGTTTTATCTGCATATATGGGTTTACACCACATACATGCTTGATTCCAGAATCTTTGCAGAGAAAAGAGTGTGAAATCCCCTGGGACTGGAATTACACAAAGTTCTGAGCCACTGTATGGGTAGTAGGAATTGAACCTGGCTCCTAAGGAACAGTAGCCAGTGCTCTTACTCTGTAGGCACCTGCGGCCACGAAACAACTGGGTTCACCTGAAAGGGGGGAAGAGAATGAAAGGAAGGGACGGAAGGGCAAGAAAAGATGTAGCCAAGACAAGTATCTTGATCAAGGCTCCAAGTTTAATGTTTAGCTCTCAATAAAAAGGGAAAGCCCTCCACCACCACCAGAACCCCTTCTTGCTTCAGCTGCTGTGGGTGAGGGGAATCGATCCTTAATCGCAGCCAGAGGTGTCTCAAGGCAAGCTCATCAGGCGGTCTATTCATCTCAGCTCCTGTAGCTGACTGTAGTGTCCACCAAGGTGGGTAACACCTCCTGAGTCCTATTTTTTGGTCTACTGTGGTAAACAAGATCCTTCAGGCCTGCTCCAGGCTGGGGAAAGGGCACATTAATCACTAAGCCATCATTTAGTCCTGAATGGCTCTTTTTCTTCTTCTTCTTCTTTTTTTTCGGTTTTTTTCTTTTTTTTCTTTTTTTTTGGTTTTGGTTTTTCGAGACAGGGTTTCTCTGTGTGTCCCTGGCTGTCCTGGAACTCACTCTGTAGACCAGGCTGGCCTCGAACTCAGAAATCCGCCTGTCTCTGCCTCCCAAGTGCTGGGATTAAAGGCATGTGCCACAACCGCCCAGTCTGAGTGACTCTTTTTCAAAGAATATATTTTTGCTTCCTTCCTCGCTCTGATTAAACTCTTGGCTGCTTCTTCTACTACTGTGACCTATCAAATCCTTCTCTATCAGGAGGACTAGAACTCAGACTTCTGAAGTAGAGAACAGAGGAAACTGACCATCTCCTCAGGACATTGAATACTGGAAGGACCTGAGAGCAAACACTGACTGTAACAGTCAGGAAGGAAGTCTGATCAAAAAACAAAACTTTCATTATCTATCTGAAGTCTTACCGGGTGTCATAGACTTTGGTCTTGCCAACCCCGTAATCACATATACCAGTTTCTAAAAATAAACCTGATAAGCTAAAAATAAACCAAGGGTTATATCTTTAATCAGGCCATCTGGGAGGTTGATGTAAGAGGAATAAGAATCAAGGCCAACCTGGGCTACATATAATATGATAAATGCAGGACATATGTCATATCTTCAGATAAATATGCATAGATGCTGATAAAATGGTCAAAATTGTCAATCATCACTGTTAGCTTTCTGGATCTGCAATCTCCATGGAAACTGACTTCTGGGAGTGTCTATAAGAGTCTTTCAGGCTTCCTTTCTAGCCTCCACCTGGGACCCTGCCGCCACTGTGATGTTGATGCCTAAGAAGAATCAGATTGCCGTCTATGAAGTCCTTTTTAAGGAAGTTGCCAAAAAAGATGTCCACATGCCCAAACACCCCTAGCTGGAGGACAAGAATGTGCCCAACCTTCATGTAATGAAGGCCATGCAGTCTCTGAAGTCTCGAGGCTACGTGAAGGAGCAGTTTGCTTGGAGGCATTTCTACTGGTACCTCACGAATGAGGGCATCCAGTATCTCTGAGATTACCTGAACCTACCTCTGGAGATCGTGCCTGCCACCCTGAGCCACAGCTGTCCCAAGACTGGCAGGCCTCGGCCCAAAGGTCCATAGGGTGAGTGGCCTGCACGATTCACAAGAGGAGAGGCAGACAGAGACACCTACAGAAGGAGCACTGTGCCCCTAGAGCTGACAAGAAGGCTGAGGCTGGGGCTGGCTCAGCAACTGAGTTCCAGTTTAGAGGCAGCCTTAGTCGTGGACCTGGTCAGCCACCTCAGTGAAGTTGGAGATTATGTTGTATTGAATAAACTTTAAAGGAAAAAAAACCAGTCTTTCAGAAAGGCTGAACTGAGAGCAAAGAACAACTCTGACTGTGGGCAACATCATCCCAGGACTGTGTTCCCTAGCTGAGCAAAAATGAGAAAATGACCTGAATTACCATCCACAAGTCTCTTTGCTTCCTCAGTTAAGATGTCTCGTGACCAGGTGCTCCATGCTTCTGCCACCATGAATTTCCCACCATGAGAGGCTGGACTCTTCAACTGTAAGCCAAAGGAATCACTTCTTTCTCAACTTACTTTCCCAGCTAGTTTATCACTGAGAAGAGCTAGGTGACTAATGCAGAAAGCTTGTATGAGGAGTGAGGCCGTTGGTGTGATAACCTGACCATGTGGTCAGGAGGAACTTGGGGCTGATGCGCTGAAGGGGTGTGCAGGACTTTGGAATTCTGGTTAGAAAATCCACAAATCACTGTAAGCAGATCTGAATGGAACAGTCTAACTTTGGTAGCTAATTTTATGTTTTAAACTTAAATTGCTTAAGAAATCTGTAAAACAAAAACGCCTGTAACGTATAAGCCCTACTGCCCAATGACAGATAACTTCCTGGAATCCTGGGGGCTGTTTATAACCACAGGCTTTACCACCCATGGCACAGTTCCCAAAATAACTGCTCTGTGACTTAATTATGAATAAATGCTTAAGCCATAACCTTTTTCTCATTCCCCGACCAGCTTGTAATTAATATGACCTGTTTATTCTGTTCTATGTGTACTATATGGTTGACTACTTCTCCTCAGTTTCACATGTCTGTCTCCTTGGAATCCAGGGTGAAAGCTTTTCCTGCATTTGCTTCTAACCCAGAATTTCTCTCTTCCTACTGGAACTCCCGCCTCCTATATTCTGCGTAAGCTAATAGCCCAACAGTTTTGTGACTAGCAGGTGCTGTTTCTACACAGTACACAAGAGATTCTCTCTACAGCTGTTGTTCATGTAAGGTAACAAACCACATGTTTTCACTTCTGTAAATAAGATCAGTTGTCCCAATTACACAGGATGTGTTTGATCATATGTGGTCAGGGAGTATGTATCAGGAGGTGTGCCTGAATAATTGCCTCTGACAGCAAGAAGAGAAGTGCATAGCCTTGTGAGTTTTCCCTTTATCAGCCCCTGACTAATGTAATTTAGCACCATACTCTGTGCATGAGGTTTAGGTATGGACATGGCCAGTATCCATGGTCTCTTAGTAAAGTCTCTTTGAAGTGGAAACTACTGTTTTCTTTGGAAAGTCGGCTGTGTCAAGTGATGCTTTGCTCGGGCATACCGGTAAAGGGATGTTTTGCTAAAGCAGACATGTAAAATAAGGTTTTCTTGAAGCAGACACAGGTGAAAGGATGTTTTGCTATAGCAGACACATTTAAAGAGCATGTGATATTTAGAAGAATGTAAGTATGACTCCAGAGCATTTGGTTGGCATTCTTCCTCTGCCTCTCTGTTCTTTCCTGACAATACACACGTATTGGTTCACCTTACACTGCATTGTTGAGCTTCACTGGTGGTGACTTAATAGAGAGAAACTCTCCAAAGAATTCATGAGGTTCCTACAACTTCCACGGTGGATGTGGGCAGGTGGACAGTGAGCCTCTTGGTTTCTTCTGGATTGGATTGCCCTTGGTGGTTCGTGTGTGGTGCTTACCGAGTGGACTGGACTAGAGCTGCTGATTCCTGGGTGATGTATACCAAGTAAACTGGTCTGCAGTTGCTGATTCGGGTTTGGTCTTTGCTAGTGGACTGGACTGAGAACAATGATGATTGAACTAGCCCTAAAGAACTATTTCTAAACAGGTCCACTCCCCAGTACACTGTAATAACCTTCCTCTTCCACTACATCTGTTCAGTAGTGCGCTAGAGGGGAGGTTGAACCCTTACTAAAGTAGACTGAGAAAAAATTATGCCTATACCTCTTATTTGTTAAATTTTATTCATGGGCAGACTGGTGAATCTCTGACCTATGATTCCAGCCCTATAACACTAACTGGTGTTCAGAGCACCAAAGGTGAAAGTGTGGTAGTAAAATTTCAGAGGGGAACAGGACTCCTTTGATAACTGGCCCACAGGACATCCACTGGCTTCATTCAGTTCATGTCCTGAGAACTTAATGAGGCTGATTCAAGTCAATGAACTGATTTGACTGACAGAAGAAACCTGAGGATGAGCTATAGTCAGGTTGTGCTATAGTTATTGCTCATTGCACTTGTCCAGGTCTCCTGTGAAAGAACAGTGTGCACAGGAAGACATGACAACATGCAGTGTGCACAGGAAGATATGACCTCGTGCAGTGTGCACAGAAAGACATGACAACATGCAGTGTGTACAGAAAGACATGACAACATGCAGTGTGTACAGAAAGACATGACCTTGTGCAGTGTGCACAGAAAGACATGACCTTGTGCAGTGTGCACAGAAAGACATGACAACATGCAGTGTGTATAGAAAGACATGACCTCGTGCAGTGTGCACAGAAAGCAGTGAGAGTTTGAAGTTGCAGACTAGGGAGGGGATGGTGAGGAGAAAACAGCTGTCATGCTCAGGTTAACCCATTAAAGAGAAGCCTCCTATCCTGACTGGGACAGTAGGGCAGGTGCCTTCAAGGCAAGCCCCTGTCCACTGCTGGCTGCATCTTGAAACAGTATGATTACATTTCAAGGATGAAGTCTGAACTGAGAATGCTGCCGAAGTGATTCCCTTCTGAAGAATGGTCACCTAGGGAACCATTTCCCCAGGACTAACTTTAAAGGCACACCGAGGCCATTGGAGGCAGCAGAACATTTCAACAATGTCACATAGTACTGCTTTGCAAGCATGAAAGATATGAGAGCAATGGGAGACTTGAATTCTTGCACCAGGCTACCAGAATGCCCCTGAAGCCAGGCAATGTGTCTCAGGACGGCCTTGACAGGCAGTGCATAGTGCTGAGAATTTGTATGCTTATTTGACATGGAGACCCCAGGATATTAGGAGATGCCAGGAGAATAAGATATCTACCATGAAATCCTTCACACACAAAGTGGAAGTACCTCACCCCCACCCACAAAGACCGCTTTGCTGCAACAAGTAGCAGAAGTGAAAAGGCAGCAAAGGATGCTGGGACAGTGATGGTTCCATCAAGAGCCCCAGATGCTGGATATGAAGCTACAGGGGTGTTTGTTGTACATTTCAGTCTTGCTTTTTTATTTTTTCTTTTCCTATTTTTCCTTTCTGTGCACACATTACTCTCTCTATTGGACTGGGATGTTTTTACTGCCCTGTGTATATTAGAAATACTTTAGTAGGTGGGTTTTTCATTTGTTGTTTGTTTCTTATAAGACTTCACATTAAGGGCCCCCCTCACATGTCTTAGGAAACTGTGGACTTGGGACTTTTGAGGAAGTGTTGGGATTATTTTAAATGATGACAGGTTTAGAAACTGAATGAATGCATTTTGCTTTAGATCAAAATTAGAGTTTGTAGAGCAAAGGTGGAATATTTGTAACCCCATTGTGCCCCTGCTGGAAGACTGGAGGTAGAGACAGGAGAATCTCTAGAGGTCTGATTCTCAACTTTCCTAATGCTGTGACACTTTAATACAGTTTCTCATATTCTGGTGACACCAATCATAAAATTTTTATTGCTACTTTATAACTGTAATTTTGCTACTGTTATGAATCATAATGTGTGTTTTCCAATGGTCTTAGGCATCTGTCAATGAGGTAACTGTCCACAGGTTGAGAGCCATGGCTCTAGATGCCCAAGGGCAGCAGAAGCTAAGAGAACCTGTCACAAAGTCAGTGGAATAGTGGAGATCAATTCAGATTGTCCTCTGACCTCCACACGCACACCTGAACACATTCACACCTGCATACATGCACACATGCACACATGTACACATGCACACATGAATGCATGAACAAACACTCTCAGACATATACAAAAGTATTAATGAGTTAAATACTTAAAATCACATCAGAACTCTCTGTAGCAATGGATACTCATATTAGAAAATTTTATGTGGGAAAAGAGAAAATAATAAAATGGTTCTGGGGAGCTGAGTCAGACGTTAAGACTATGTAGTACTTTTGCAGAAGACCCTAGCTTGATTCTCAGCAGGCTCATCAAGAGGTTCAAACTGTCCACTCCCTCTGCGCACATACAGAGGAAGGGAAAAAGGGAGGGAGAGGGAGGGAGGAAGAGGGAGAGAGAGAAGAGGGAGAGACAGACAGAGATATTTTGATTCTGTTTCTTTGGAGAATGTTGTCTGATTCAGGACAACACTAGTCCCACTCTCTCTGACTCAGTACAACATCCATAACTTCTTGGATAATGGAGTTTATGTCATAAAGTACAATTTCCTTTGTACTCCCACTGGAATGCACCCTCTTGGCTCCAGTATACACGTTAAAGTGAAGCCCAAGCAGGTCTGTGGAGACCACTATCTAAAAGAACACTCCAACATGAGAGTCAGCCATCTTAAAAAATGGCCCTTTCCCCCTGAGATGAGCTACCCTAGATAATAGTGACTAAGGTATAGAAATCCAGCGCTGATGAGCCCTGCCCAAAGTTTACATTCCTACATTTACAAGCAACAGAGGGGATAGCTCACAATATCCCTTAACACATGGTCAGCAAAGAGCATGTTTGACACTTGCTTTATGACAGAATGACAACATAGTCACCAGCAATGACGTTTGGGTCTTCAGACACACAGTCACGGGGCTCACTGCTGTAAACCCCTCATGAAAACTCATGTGTTTTCTCTCTCTCTCTCTCTCTCTCTCTCTCTCTCTCTCCCCCTCCCTCCCGCCCCCCCTCTCCCCCCTCCCTCCCCCCCCCCCCCCCACATACACACACACACCACTGAAAAGCTAAGAAGCAGGAGGGTGTGTAGCTCAGTGCTGGAGGACTTCCCTAACATGTGCAAGGCCTGGGCTTCAACCAGAGTGCTACCAAAAACCCAGACACTCTAAGAACAGAACACTAAAAATTTAAAAAAAAAAAAGTGTACATTTTTGCTCTAAAGTCATTTCTCAAGGCAAAGATATGTAAAATTCTACTGTTTAAGTTTTGAGACAAAGTCTCTCAATGCTGGCCTCAAATTTTCTATATAGCCAAGACTAGTCTTCAAGTCATGAAAATGTTTTAATGACTTCCTGTTAGGAGGAGGGAAATCAAATCCTAGAACAGACAGGACAGTTAAGTGTGTGTGTGTGTGTGTGTGTGTGTGTGTGTGTGTGGTGTGTGCACGCGTGTGAAAAGAGAGACACACGCAGACATGGTCATGAGGTGGCCAGAGGTTTATGTCAGGTGTCTCCATTCACCATGATCCACCTTATTTCCTGAGAATCTCTTACTGAACCTGGAGCTCTGATTCAGCAAGACTGGCTGGCCAGTGAGGACCCTCCTGTCCCCTTGCTGAGCCACCTCCCCAGCCCCAAGAGAAATGTGGGAACCTAAATGGACATCACCACACAGGAAGCCTGCAAATGTGCCCTCATTTTAAATTTAGGTTGCCTCAATGTCCTTAGACATCACAAGCTTTGGACATCATTTAACATCATTTGAAGGGCCCCAGGTTTCTCTCGTGGGAGACTGCTCTTCTTTTCTAATAAATATCCCTTCAGATATGACAGGCGCCATGGCCCACTTTCTAATTGCACCCCTCATGTGGTTAGGCCAGAGATTTGCTGCAAGTTAAAGGCCTGCCTGCTGTATCCACTAAAACCTGAGGCCCTTTCTCAAAACAAAAGAAAAAAAGAAAACTGCCTCAAATCTGCCAGGAAAGCTTGTATCTCTCCTGCTTAAACATGTGTAGTGCCTCCCTAACGCCGAAGGAATAAAGGCCGTTCTTGAGCTTGGGTGCAGATCTCATCAGTCTGCAGGCCCTGTGGGTCGCCCAGAAAGGCTCTTGGACTCAGACAGCAGCCCCAGGCTCTTTTCAGTCAGGCTACCGGAGTCTCTGTTGTCCTGCAGCGCCCCCTGCTGGCTCTCGGTGTGACTCCGCTTATTCTGGGCTCCACAGAGGAAAGTGACTGGGACAGTAGTAGGCTGGGTCACTGAGAGCTGGCGCTCAGCGGCTCCACCTGCAGCCACAGCCCGCCCTCCGCGCGCAGGATCAGCTCCGGCTTCCGGCGCGGCTCCTTGTCATCTGGCAGGACGCGGAAGCGCAGCAGTGTCAGCGCCAGCGCCACCTTCATCTCGTTCATGGCGAAAGTCTGTCCTATGCAGTTCCTGCGGAAGGATAGGGTGAGGACTCTTACTGCACTGAAACCTAACCACTCCCCAAGGTTTGAGCTTGACCTGGTCCCTGTTGCGCCTCGCCAGCCTGAAGAGCAGAAGATGCGCTGATGCTCCTGGGACATTGTGTTGTCATTCCCAAAGCGCTCTCAGAGTCTGTGCCCCAGATGGACAGGACAAGGCTCTGAGCACAGAGCCCAGCCTTTCACCTTCCAGCCCTGGATCTCTAGACCTCTTCACATACCCTGAGTAGAGGGCGGGAAGGAGACCCAGAACCTAACCATCCCAATTTCCCCTGTGCCCGCTGTCAGCCTCTCAATCACCCCAAACCCTCTCGCCTCACCTGGGCCCAGCAGAAAAGGGAATAAAAGCCAGCGGAGACCTCTTCTGTGGGTTTTCTGGGTCGAAGCGGAAGGGGTCATAGACCTGCAGGTCAACCAAAACTAGACTTATGTATGGGTCGCATCTCTATACACACCCAGCCAGTCCCAGAAAAGACAGATATGGAGACAGAAGAGTGACAAATCTGGTTTTCCAGGTAAGGGCCACCCCTTTTCCCCGGGGTTCCAAAATTAGAGAGTGGGAGGGGTCACACCTCAGGGTCTGGCCAGACTGAAGGGTTGTGATGAACACCAAAGATGCTGATAATACAGTCGTTTCCTTTTGGACAACAAAAAGAAGTCAGTGCTGTCTCTGGGGACCACCAGGAGCCCATCTCCTCATACAGTCCACACCTTTGGGGATGACCCGGCCATCTGGGAGCACAATGTCCTGGGTGCAGCATCGGGAGATGACCGTGACTGGGGGGTGCAGCCGCAGACTCTCCTTGATGCACATGGTCAGGAAGGGCAGCTGGGCCAGGTCGTCCCTAAGGAACACATCACATAATTATCCAGGAGTAAAAAACAAAGCCCTAGCCTGCTAGAATGCTTGTAATTATAAGGCTAGTACCCATGTTTGACGACCTGAATTCAGTAGCCAGACCACACAAGGTGTTAAGAGAGAACCAACTCCTATCCAAGAGTTGTTGTCTTCTAACCTCCATGGACTTCATGTACACACACACACACACACACACAAGCATATACACACAAGCACACATGTACATATACACACACACCTGTTAATGCATAAACAGTACTGGCCAGCCTCACTGTCGCTTGCTGAAACTCTTACTGTTTCACTGTGATTATGAGTCCAGAAACAAAGTTAATTTAAGATAAATCAAAATTATTTGTTCATTAGTGTGTGTGTGTGTGTGTGTGTGTGTGCGTGTGTTGTGTAAGCCAGAGGTCACCCTTGGGCATCTTTCTCTATCCCTCTACATTTTCTGTTTAGAGACAGTGTCTCTCACTGAACATGAGAACTGCATATTTTGGTTAGACTGGCTGGTTAGCACGATCCCATCTCCTGTCCCACTGTGTTCCAGTGCTGGTGTAGCCTTTCACATGGATTCTGGGAACTCAAACTGAAGTTCTCATGCTATCAGCAAGTACATTACCCACTAAGCCATTACCCCAGCCATGTTTTATGGGTTTTACTTTGTTTTGACATAATGTATCACTATGTAGCCTTGGCTAGCCCAGAACTCCCTGTAAACCAGGCTGGCCTCAAACTCAGAGCTCCACTTACCTATGCCTCCCAAATGTTGGACTTAAAAGCTTGTACCACCATACCTGGATATGTGCTGGTTTTGTTTTTGTCAACAAGGTCTCATGTAGCCCATGCTGAGCTTGAACTCCCTATATAGGCAAGGATGGTTTATGCCTCCACCTCACGGGTCCTGAGAGAACAGGAGTGAGCCACCAAGCTTAACTCTGAATCAAAGATTAAAGCATTAGAAAATCAAAACAAAAAATAGTGGAGAAATTAGCTTGATATTAATATTTTAGGTATTAACATTTTAGAAATATTTCTTTAAAAAAACATACTTATCAAAATATACCATTACCAAAAACAAAGAGGATATCTTTAACTGTTCTCATTTATTTTCATGAGAGACCTTTAAAAATTAAATGGAGGCACTCAGTCTCAGAAGGTAGAGCAAGAGGATCAACATTTCAAGACCAACTTAGGCTATCCACTGAGTTGGAAGCCAGCCTGAGCTTAGGAAGACTGTCTTAGCAAGATTAGTAAGAGTGCTCACCACTATTCTAGAGGACCCGACTCCACTTCCTGGTACCCACAGAGAGCAGCTCATAACCAGCTGTTACTCTAGCTTCAGGGCATCTGAAACCTTTTGGCTTTCAAAGGCACTCACACTCATGTGTACAAAGCCATTACCCACACACAGACAGAAATAAAAGTCAATCTTTTTAAAAGTGAGTAAGTTAAAAATAAATGTCTGTTTGCTCTGACTAGGATGGGATTTCCCACTATTTAAAACACTGGACCTATCAAATTCACTATTACAGCTACCATTTCCAAGATTTGTCACGTCTTTGTGTGAGAAGAAATGTGCAGCACGTGTTGTTAACCACACCTGAGCGCCACTGACTGCAATTCCGTACCCACTTCGCAGTCTCCATCTGCTCCACTCCTTACCAGACTGACTAAAGAGAATAAAAAAAAAACAACAACAAAGTCCAAATGGAATGCCATAAGTGACATCTTTGTGACAGAACACCAGAAGTTCTTTAAATTCCAAAAGCTTGAACTTAAAGACCAGAAGGAAGAGGCAGTATGTTATTCACAAAAATGAAGAATTGTGTGATCACAATAGCATTCAAAAAGTCATTCCCGGACCTCTAGGATCCTCTTTGTCTGTTATCATGAGTGTGTGTGTGTGTGTGTGTGTGTGTGTGTGTGTGTGTGTGTAAATCCTGCAAGCAACAAGCAAAGGATACATACCCAAGAGAAAAGTAGACAGAGGACATGATCTAGGAATTCACAGGGGTCTGCCAGTAGAGATTTAAGAAACAATGTCCTGGCTTGTCAGGTAATCCCAGGAGGTGACACAGGAGAGGAGGATGCCGAGTTCGGGGCCAGCTTGAAGCACATAACTAGACCAAAAATATCAAAAGTAGGGCCAGGTGGGTGGCTCCTCAGGTAAAGAGACTTGCTGCTGATTCTGACAAGCCAAGTTCAGTCCCTAGAACCCACATGGTAGAAAGAGAGAACCAATTCCTGAAAGTCCCTCTGACTTCCACATGTGTACTTGACATATGCACACCCCCAACCAAATGCACACACACAAATAGATAAGCAAATAGAAAAATAAACAAATCTTATTTTATAAATCAGAAATAGCAGCTACCATTCCAGCTCACAGCTCTATTCATGGCACTGGGCTCACCACTCAATCTCCTCAGGCTCTCGGTCCCTCAGGAGCTCCCGCACCTCCTGCCGGCAGCGCTCCTGGTATTCTGGGTGCTTCGCCAGGTTGTACAGGATCCAGGAGAGTGCACTGGCCGTGGTGTCATGGCCTGGGAGACAGATAGGAAGGTCTGAGTGTAAACAGTAAACAGATCAGAGTAAACAGTACTCGGGCATCAATGTCCCCAAGCAAAGCAGTGGATAGGTAGAATGGAAGATCTGTTGTCTCCCCAAAATATACTTGATTGGAATTGATAGACCCTTGCCCCCACTGTAGCCCTACACAGGGACCCTCACCTCCAAACATGAAGGTGTCAGCCTCTGCTCGGATGTCCTCATCCGACAGTTCCTTTCCATGTTCATCCTAGAGACAAAAACCAGGACCCTCAACTCATTCCATGTCTTAGAACTCCTGATGCTGATCTGAGACAGGCTTTGATATCCATTGGGCACACCGGATATCTTTCCTATCTTCTCCAGAGCCTGTCCCTGCAGTTTCCTCCTCAGTTTCCTGTTGTTTGCTCCTTCATACAGTGTTCAACAGAGTCACCTCTAACACGTCTCTTTATCCTGCCCTTAGTTACTGTAAATACCACCTATGGCTTTCTCTCAATCAGGTTTAAGTTCTATCTAACATTTAATGTCAAGGGTCTCAGTTAAGTTCTCAGTTTGGACCCCACACGAGCCCACCTTGGCCAGCAAGAGCACATCGATGAAATCCAAAGTCTTAGACTTAGTCTTGGACTTCAGGAACTCATCAATGCTTTGCCTGGAGAGGGTGCGACGTCTCTCTCTGATGACAGCATCTGTGAAGTTGTGCACCAGGTCACAGGCCTTGCGGAAGCGCCGCCCATCAGCAGTTAGGTAGTACAGGAAGTCCACATACAGGAAGGGCTGGTGGTGCCGTTTCACTATGAGGGAGCTCAGCTCCTGAATAGCAGCAATGTATTCACTGGGAGACCTGCAAGGCAGGCGGAAAGAAGGAACATGACATACATGAAACCTCAGAGAAGTTCCATCCAGAGTTCCAGGACCAGGATTTATCCAGAAAAGGGATCAGGCCAAGCAAACGTCTCTCTCCTTCCTGCTTCCCATGCCTTGTGCCCCAGGATCAGAAGGTAGATATGGTACTCTTCCTATCTCCCCAACTCAGCATCTGTTCCATCTTTTCTTTCCTGATTTCTTACAACTCTGTCCTGTTTTCTGTATCAAGTTCCTATTCTCCTTCAGGTCCCTTGCATCCTGTGACTACATGACACTCTTATACTGAGTCAGTTGTCCAATCTCAGCCATGACTATGACTCCCAGTTGGAAAACTGAGAATGGAGTTCATGCCCTTCTTGCTAGGTATACAACACCCTTAAGATCTGCACACTAGCTGGACATGGTGACTTGTGACTGCATTCCTAACAATTGGACAATGGAGGCAGAAGGGTCATGAGTTCAAATCTAGCCTGAAGTACCTACTCAATTACAAACTAGCCTAGACAACATAGTAAAATACCTTTAAGGAATGAAGGAGAGAAGGAAGGAAGAAAGGAAAGAAGGAAGGAAGGAAGGAAAGAAGGAAGGAGAGAAAGAAAGAAAGAAAGAAAGAAAGAAAGAAAGAAAGAAAGAAAGAAAGAGAGAGAGAGAAAGAAAGAAAGAGAGAGAGAAAGAAAGAAGGAAGGAAAAAAAGAAGGAAGGAAGATAGTTTGAGAAGTGTGTCCTAGCGGCTCATGTATTGAAACATTTGGTCCCCAGTTGATGACACTTCTGAGGAGCTGATAGAACATTTAGGATTCGAGCTTTGTTGGAGGAGTGGACTTTGAGAATGTACTTCCACTTCCAGTTTATGTTCTCTGCTTTCTGGGTGTAGTTCAAATGCGATCGGGTAGCTTCCTGCTTCAGCCACCAGCTACCAAGCCTTCCTTGCCATTTGGGACTTCACCTTTAGAACTGTAATCCAAAATACACAGTTCCTGGTATAAGATCACAGTATTTCATCACAGCAACAGAAACGTAACTAATACAGAAAGGCAACGGTGGTGCACTGTTTAACTCCATGTTAGAGAGAGAAAGAGGGAAGCACTTAACTTACTTTGATTACTAATCTTGGTTATCAGCTTAGATTAAATAAATCATACCTTTTTCGGTATGTTTGTGTGTGTGTTTCTTGTATGTACATGTTCTTGCAGTTGTCTTATGTACATGTAATGGTTATATGTGTGACTATACATGCAGAGTATTGCCTATAGCCCAGACATCTCTCAGAGGTACAGCAGGAGTGAGGCTGCTCCTTACCCAAATCAGGCTTGAGCCTACTCAAACTCCATAGAGACAAAGACTACATTATGATAAAGCCAGTTAAACTTCTGTTTCGCAGGCTTCTCAGAAATCATGTGACCAGCAGTCTGCTAATCTAGCTGATATGATTGAAAGGTCCCTGCCCCTGCTGCAACACTTCCTCCCTTGTCTTTTTTCCTCCCCGCCCCCTGACTTAAGCTATATAAGCTAGGCCTACTATCTCAATAAATGAGTTGTTCTTGGAAACAGCCTCCCAGGTCATTCATACCAGCCATACTCACCACTGCTGAAGATCCTTAGCATCCTGAGCCATAAGGTGCTGGGGCACTATGGCTGACAGGGAGTAGGGGACCCACACCTTCCCAACCTCCTGCTCCTTTCATCCATGCTCAGATTCCCAGGCAAAGACTGTGACTCACTCCTGACAGTTGCTGTCAAAGCTGAAGACACATTTCTGCAGACTGTTCAAGGTCATCAGGCTGATGTGTTCAAACATGTCCAGTTGGGCACTGCCCTTGGTGGTCAGACACTGCCACTTGGCCTGGCCAGAGAAGGGAGCAGAGCTAGGCCTTGGCTCCTGAGCTCCTGGCCAACTCCACACACACACACACACACACGCACACGCACACGCACACGCACACGCACACGCACACGCACACGCACACACCACAACACATATACACCCCCTGGGGCCTCTGTCCCAGGCCTTACAGAATAGGCCAGACTTAGGAAGAACACAAGGCTGGGAGTCAGACACTTTGAGTTCATGTCTAACTTCTGTATGCTCTTCGGTCAGAGCATTTCCCTCTCCTAGTTCCCACTTGGGAAACCTTCAGCAACAATTCATCTTATTGTTTTAAAAACAAAAATCCTAGCCATTCAAATTTTACCAATGAAGATTCAGGAGCCAGACACTATTAGCTAGTTCAGACAGAAAGAGAAAACACCCAGCTGAACTTCCTACCTCCCAGAAGGAAAAACAGGACTTCTTCCACACTGTCTTAAATATCTTCAACTCAACGTCCCTCCTGCCTACTTCCTCGTGTTCACGCTCTCTCAGCTGGATGCTTTCTCTGCCTATTATCTATCATTGACTTTATTTATCTCTTGTTTACAGAAAGCCCTTGGGTTAAAGGTGTGGGCTAAGGTTGGGTTACAACTTACTTGTTTACAATAAACTGAAATCTCTTAGATAAAAAGTATTCACTAGAGCTGAACCACACCACAAGGTTTTTCCGGCTCACAGTCTTAGGGATCAAATATCCTGAACCATCTTTTGACCTCATCTGCTGCCCCGTAAGCTGTACTTCAGTGGCTGCTCCACCACTCACACTGTCCTATGGCTGGTGAACTTGGATGAGCTCCCTGAACTCAGTGACTCCCAGTTTCATCATCCGTAATGTAACTGCCATCGCCATTTGTACCTCATGGCAGTGGGAAAATTACAAGAGACAACAACATAGATCATGGAAGTGGCATAGTATTTCTATTTCATAGTAGCTACTCAATGAATGTTAATTGGTATATGGCTACAGAAATTACCCCATATGGGGCTGTAGAGGTGGCATATGCAAGAGCATTTGTTGCTCTTACAGAGGACCCAGGCTTTACTCCATTAGCTACATAGTGACTCACAACTGTCTGTAACTCCAGTTACAGGAGATCCAGTGCCTTCTTCTGGATTCTACAAGCACATAGTCATATATGCAGGCAAAATTTCAATACACATACAACAACATATATACATATCCACATTTGTATATATATGTGTGTGTTTGCATATATATATATACACATATATACATATACATATACATATACATATACATATATATATATATATATATATACACATAGAGAGAGAGAGAGGAGGAGAGAAAGGTGATATGACTAAATATAGTCATACATGCAAGCAAAATTCCCATATACATACAACAAATATATATCCAGGCAATAGTGGCAAATGCCTTTAATGCTAGCACTCAGAAGGCAGAGGCAAACAAATTTCTGTGAGTTTGAGACTACAGAGTAAAATCCAGGACAGCCACAGCTACACAGAGAAACCCTGTCTCAAAAACCTATCTCAAATATATCTATATGTAATTTTATATTTTTATATATAATTTTATATTAACATATATAATTTTAGTGTTAAAAAGAAATTATCTTATACAAACACATAGACCCACACTTACATGCATGATGTTCACACTCTGGTTAAAAATCTTCACATAGGGCTTCAGGATGTCAAAGTGGAAGGCAGGTGTCAGCAGGCGTCGATGGTGACTCCACTTCTCACCAGCACTCACCAACAGCCCATCCCCTGGGAGGGCAGTGATGGCAGTGGGCAAGGGTGGCACCTTCCCCTGGCCCAAAAAGGTATCTCCTGCCCCTGATCTTGGTACTTACCCAGCCAGGGCTTTAGGAAGCCATAGAAAATCATTTCCTTGGGGGCCACCACAGCTGCCATGAGAGAGGACAGTCAGGGGCCATGGAAAGGTTAAAGATGAACTTCAGGAGTTGGTGGAGATCCCCAGCCCCAAACCAGGGTTGTGCACTTCCCCTCCAAGCACAGCAAGGCAGGAAGGGGACAGGGACAAAGGAAGAAGGGGAGGGGAGGAGGTGAGGCAGGACCAGACCAGGCTACAGCAGCCAGGAGAGCAAAGGTCAGCCTGACAGAGCACAACATGCCTCAGCATGCCTTCACATGGCTGCTACATCGTCCATCATGTCTTCCACATCTAAATGCCACACCCTAAATAGAGACCTTTAACATAGGACACACTGTCTATTACAGCTCTCTGACATGTCCTGACATGCCCTGCACATAAGACATGGACATAGTTATGAGCACAACACATATGACCATCCCTGACATGACACAATATGATCTGACATGGGCATACAACAGTGCCCTTCAGATAACTCCAGATACGATTTAAATATGACCCGTTCATGGGTCTTGAATGTAACCTAGACATGCCCAAGAATCACCACGTATCCTCTTTTACACGTGCAAAGCATTAAGTATTTAGAGTTTAGGGCTCCCCCATCCTCAGAGACCACAGGGTGCTGCCCCATGTGTTCCCCTTGACGGGCTGCCACTACCCCCTCCAGCCACCAAGCAGCTTCAAGACCAAGCAGACAGAGCTGACACATCAGATCTTTTGAGGTAGTCACCCTCTCTCTTCCCTAAATCACTTTTCAGCTTAAAGTCCTAAGAAGGGGCCGAAGGTGTAAGACACTGAACCAAGATGGGTGGAGTCCTTGGTGTGTTGTGTGCCTCTTTCAGCCTCAGTTTCCTGAACTCCAAACCTTTCTGTTCTGTTCAGTTCTGGTCTATCTGTCTACTTCAGAACTGTGATAGAAGGGACGTCATAACCTCAGCTCCTGTTAACAATCTCTTGAGAAATGTCCCAATAAATTGATCTGATTATTCATTTGAATGACCCCAAAGAAATATGAGTGATTGTAATAATGTTTGGCCATGCTATATTCTGGTCCTATGACACAGTAGTCATTACATTGGTTTGCTTGTTTGTGTATTTGTTTACTTGTGAAAAGATAAATTTGTAGACCAGTTGGCCTTGAATGCACAGAAATCTGCCTGTCTCTGCCTCTGTACTTGTAGCCTTAAGGGAGTGCACACTACACCCAGCAGATCTCCACAGTTTTATTCTAGCTCATTACTTGAGCTATTTGGCCAAGGATCACAAAATAAAGATTGTACCTTAAGTACACAAATGACTTTCATCTTCTAGCCTTTTGCTTTCATTTCAGAAAGAGCCATGAAGATACACATGTCCATTTTGACTTTGCTTCTGTTTAAGTATGCCCTCTGATTTGATGTACTGGTTATTTGTCATTTTATGTCTAAAATGTTATGAGATGATCAAGTCATAGTGGTGGATGAAGAATCTGTCCTATCGCCCACATGAGGCAAAGGTAAGGGATTCCTAACTAACTAACTGGAACCACAGGAAATGTTTTCCCCACACAAGACTGAAGCCATCCCAGAGGAGGAAGGAAATAAGAGAGAATGGCTCAAGCAGCATTTCTCAGACCTGGATCCAGCTGTGCTTGAAGAACATTCTCCCTGGATTTGTCTACCTACAGATTTCTTTAATTTTTTTCAGTGCCTAGAAATACGGCCTAAGGCCTTGTATGTGGCAGACAAATGCCTCACCACATAGCTACACCCCATGCCAGTAGGTTTTCTTTCTTTGCTAAGACCACACTGGGTTGAGTTTCCATCATTCACAATTGAACAGACCACTGTTCCAGAGAAATCAGAAACTTTGTCCCAGGGTCAGTCAGGTTAGTGGCAGCAGCTTCTATCAGGCATGGCTCCATCCTTCCCTGCCCAGCCTGACCTGTGCAGGGATAGGAAGAAATGGGAGAAAAGGAAGGGAACAGACAGTGATCCTTGGAGAAATACCTGGGGCCTGGAGTATGGGGCCAATAAACTTGGGGTGGATGAGTCTCAGGATGGGGTAGAAGGCCCCAATCCAACAGAGGTGGACATCATGGAATTGGTGGCTCATTTCAGTCAACAACCGCAGGCCTTCCTCGTTGTTTTTGACCTTGAGATGGAGAAGGTTGAGGTTCACCCTGAGAGGGTGCCTCAGAGGCTCCCACTCTCTTTTCAATCAAATTTCATACCACTCCAACTCTTCTGATTGGCTCATTTAACTCTTGCTGAATCAATGTGGATTAAACTGTGCACATCATTTTTTATATTCATGTATGTATTTACATATCTCTCTGAAGCCTATTCTCCTATCTGCTTTTAAGAGTTATTGATTTATTATTTGTATATGTGTGTGCCAACATATTTTATGCAGATGCTTATGGAGGCCAGAACAAAGTGTTGGGTCCCCTGGAAGTGCAGTTCCAGGTAGTTGTCAGTTGCCTGGTGTGGGTGCTAGGTACTGAAGTCAGGTTCTTTGCAAAAGCAGCAAGTGTTCTTTTTTTTTTTAAAGATTTATTTATTTTATTTATGAGTACACTGTAGCTGTCTTCAGACACACCAGAAGAGGGCATCAAATCTCATTACAGATGGTTGTGAGCCACCATGTGGTTGCTGGGATTTGAACTCAGGACCTCTGGAAGAGCAGTCAGTGCTCTTAACCACTGAGCCATCTCTCCAGCCCCCCAGCAAGTGTTCTTAACCACTGAGCCATCTCTCCAACCTATTTCCTGGATGGATGGATGGATGGATGGATGGATGGATGGATAAACAGTTGTTGGATGGATAGATAATTGATTGATGATAAATATGAATATACAAATGATTTATAAATGTGATACTTAATAGATAAGTAAATGGCACAGAGATACATAATAGATAAATGATAGAGGTAAAATATATTAGATATTAAATAAAAGTGTGAGTGTATCTGTATATCCATTTCTCCACAAATTATCTGTTCCATTGTTTCTCTCTGTCTATCATTCTCTGTCCTTATCTCTCTTGCTCTCCCTCTCTTCTTCTGATCTCTTCCTCTGTATACTTCTCCATGTGTCTTTATCAGATACTTTGCATCTGGTTCTTCTGATATCTGCCCTCCTCTCTCCTTACCACTCATGTGAACTCAGGGAATTTTACTCCATCATTGGTCAAGTTTCTCTGCAGCTTTGAAGCAAGGGATGCTTCAAGACACCTACAGTGTTGTCCCCGGATGAGAAGAGAATGGATGGCCAATTTAGGAGCTGGATCCTCATGTAAGGAAGAAGCCTTGGGAAAGAGAGAAGAGGAGCAGGGAAGACAACAGGCTATCCAGTATGGAAAGTTCAGGGAAGGAGGACCTAGAAGTGAACACAGAGTGGCCACAGGGAAATCAGGGGTGAGCAGTGAAGATATCATCCTCGAACAATAAGAAGAGATTCTGGAGAGGATGATAGAGGCTGAACAGCAGACAGCTGTGGAGAGATCCAAAGGTGACAGAAATGAGGAACAGGCAGTGAAAGGGACAATGAAAAAAAATGTCTGTGAGGCTATGGAAGGACAAGCAGGCTGGGGCTTAGTACAGAAGAGCGATGTTGGGGATGGATGGACAGGTTTACATGACACCAAACAGTCCATCATTACTGTGATCCAAGTCATCAGAAAACATGGATGGTTGAATTCATCCAAGTTGTTTTCCAAATGACTGTCAAGGAAAATCCAATTGACAGGAACTTTAGACTGAATCCTGAAGAGAATCTAAGCTAGATGTGCTCAAGAAACTGAGATGGTTACTTGATTTCAGATTTGGCAGAATATGAAATTAACTAAGATTTATATCCCTGGAAGAGTTTGTAGAAGGGTTTGTTTCCAGGAAGAATTAACTGAGAGTCTGCCTCAGAGAGGGAAACACTCTCCAGCAACCACCCAAGATATGAAAAGGTCCAAAGAGTGGGGGAAAATGACTTAACTCACCTTGCTGGTGAGTGAGTCTATCCTTCATTAATATCAGACTGCAGCTTTTTGACCTTCAGTATTTACTGAAGAGCAGCAAATTTCCCTGCATCCTTAAAGCCTTCATCAGTAGATTTAGACAGTGAGGCACCTCTATTTGTGAACTGTGAAGCTACTAGGCTCTCAACCTAGTGTGCAGACAACCATTGTCAACTTACCCAGCTCCTACTACCTGAGAGTCATCCCAGTAAGTTCCTTTTAGAATATAAATACTTTGTATTGAGTCTGATCCTGCAGAGATCCTTGACTAATGCAGATTGTGCTGCCAGGAGTGGTTCTAAAGAAAGGGAATTATAAGGATATTTCTGTCTAGTGGGTTATTGGAATCTGACACTAACTGCAATTCGACAAAACCTAAAGCTGATGTAGTGGTTTTAATGAGAAATGTCCCATATACGTTCATTTATTGGAACACTAGATCACCAGCAGGTGGTGCTGTTTGAGGAAGTTATGGGAGGTGGAGCCTTGCAGAAGGAAGTACATCACCAGAAGCAGGGTTTATAACCTTTCCCCCCCACCCCCCCCCTCTCTCCCTCTCTCTCTTTCTCTCTCGTTCTGAAAAGGTGCACAACACTCCTAAATAACTTGTGGTTTCTGTTCCATATAACAAGAGGTCGGGTACCAGACCTCTAGTTAATGAAAGCACAGCAAAGTATAAGTATATATTTCAGTAAGTAAAATGCTCTGTCCATTCCATGATGGGAGTGGTCTAGTTAATGGCTGGTCTCTCCAAGGAATGGTGTCATATTGGAGGCTAAAGAAGATTCCAAAATGACTATGGTTCCTACTCCTGTTACAACACCTTCTGTTCCTAACCATGTACCTACAGTCTCATAAAGTGTGCCCTAAGATCTGTTAAACAGAAGATTAGTCATTTACAAATGTTTCCACATGATATACAGGCACCACCCAAAAAAGAGCAGGTACAAGTTAACAGCTTTTCTCCGACAATCCTAAAGGACGCTAGTGAAAGAAAATCTTCACAAGTGTGTATAGTCATGCTTTAGCTTGGAAAAAGGAGACAATCAACTCTGCAATTATATACTGCTTCTTGGTCAAATGGTTTGGCTGCATGGCGGGGTTGTTAAAAGGGGTGTGATTAAAAAACTGGAAAGACATTTTGGGAAAGGGAATGTGGTAGAACTCTACAGATTGGATGTGAAGATATTTGTGTCCTATGTAACTACTCAGCAAAAGGTGATCTCAGCAGAGGTAGAGTCAGTAACCAAGTAGATAGGATACTTGTACTGTGGATTGTAGTTAATATCTTTCCCCAGCTATCCCTGCCATTGACCCGTGTGTCTATGACCAAAGTGGCCAAGGTGGCAGGGATGGAAGTTAACCATGGGCTCAACAACAGGTTTCCGCTAACCAAGGCTCATCTACTTATGGCTACCATTGAGTGCCATTTGTGCCACCAATAGAGACAAACATTGAGCCTTCAATATGACATCATTCCCTGGGAAGACAAGCCAGTGACCTGAGGCAGGTTGACTACCTTAGACCACCCCCATCATGGAATGAACATGCATTTTCTTACTGAAATATAAACTTATTCTACTTGTGAATTTGCCTTTCCTGCATGTAACGTTTTTGACAAAACTATTGTCTATTCATTTACAGAATTCTTTATCGACCATCATGGCATCCCACATAATTTTGCTGCTAATGAAGGGACACTGAAGTGAGGCTCATGTTTGTGGAAGGGTCTTACCATCTCCCATCATCCTAAAGCAGATGGCTTGAAAGATGATGGCCTTTGAAGAGGACATCTACAGTGTCAATTGGTAGAAATAACTCAGACAGCTGGACAAGTTTTCCAGAAGGCTATATATGCTCTTAGTCTGTGTACAATACATGGCACTGTTTCTCCTATAACCAGGATTTATAGTTCAAAACTTAGGCAAGAGGTGGAAATGAGAAGGGTGCTTTGTCTAATCACCTCTAGGGACCCACTAGCAAAATTTTCCTTTCTTGTTCACACAAACTTATGCTCTGCTGACTTGCAAGACTTGGTTCTAAATGGGAAGCTGCTTCTTCAAAGAGATAAAACCTCCATTGAGTCAGAAGCTAAGCCTTCCCTTCAGCCATCTTAGATTCATTCTTCCTTTGAATCAACAGGCTAAGTGATGTGTTATTGTGTTATCAGGGGTAACTGATCCAAAAGCCCAGAGGAAAAGTGGGCTGCTTCTCCACAACAGAAGGAAGATTTTGTGTCCAAATTAGGTCAAAGTTGAGCACTCTGTTTTCCTCTGTGGTGTTGAGATGAAACACTTCATCCACATAGAGTGCAGGAGTTCTTTCAGGGCCTCTCTTGTTACCATGTTCTGTGGTAAAGGTCAGTGGGCATTGCCTTCTGGCAGGGAGCCAAGATATAAAGTCTGAGGTAAAACCTGCTGCTTGGGCCCCGGGCCTTCACTTTCTTACAGTGAATATGTCTCTTCATCAGAACTCAGCTTCTGATGGGAGATCAGAAACTCTCCATGATTCTTCCAGGTCTTTGGCAACAGGTTAGAACAACTGAAGCACCCATCTTCACGGTCTAAGAAACTACTGGGTCCCCAGCCTCGCCAACATGCAGAGAGCCATAACTGAAGTCCCCAGCCCACTGGTTGTACACCATTCTAATAACAGAATGATAGGATGTCTTTGGTTCTGTTAATCTGGAAAACTCTGCCTAATACAGAGTAATAGGAAGGAAGTTCCTGGACTGAGAGAGAGAAAAAGAGGAGGTCCTGAGAAGATATGAGAGGAGAGAAGGCCAACAGGAAAGCTAGACGAAAAGAGGGGTGTGGAGAGAAAGCAGCTTGTGAATCCAGGCCACTAGAGATAGTACCCTTACAGGTGACACTGAAGTGCCAAATGTGGCTCTGGTGGTAGGAAGGCATGGCTGGGCACTGGATCTGAGTAAGAAGCCTTTTCAGGATGTATAGCCATTATAGAAGAGGCCACAGTGGTGCCCTCTAGAAAAAAAAAACAGGAAAAGAGGCTGGCCTAGTGATGGAACCCTTCATTTCCTAGGGAGCACTAGACATTCAGGGTTTCATCTCAACACCACAGAGGAAAACAGAGTGCTCAACTTTGACCTAACTCAGACAAAGGAGTCCTCTGACACATTTTAAGGATGAAGAGCTAGATAAGAAAGGACTGGGAGTGGCAGGGCTGGAGACATGCTTCAGAGCTTAAGAGTGTTTGTTGATCTTGGAGAGGTACCTGGTTTTGATTTTTAGGGCATACAAGGTGGCTCACAACCACCTGTAACTCCAGCCTGAGGGGATCCAATGTCTTCTTATGACCTCTTTGAGCGACAGGCACACGCATAGTACACAAGCATATATGTTGGCAAGACACACACACACAATTTAAAAAAAAAAGGCCTACAGAATTGGAGAGGAGAGGTCGCATCTTCTGCCGTTTAGTGTCCTTGTCCCCTCAAGAGGTACAGACACTGGCCTGAGGCCAACAGAGATGGGCTAGGAAAGGAGCATACCCCATTTATTCCACTAGAAAGCCTCAAATCCAACAATGGAAAGTGAATTGTGGGCGGGGGGACGTGCTCTGCTCTCTGCAACCTGTCCTGGGTTGGGGGGTGGGGGGCCTCTAACAACATAGCACAGGACTGAACAGATAGGAAAAGACCTCAAAACATGAGTTCTGATAAGAATGTGATCGGAAGTTAGGTGGGAACAAGAAAAGGCAAAAAAGAAAAAAGCCTCAAAAAGTGGCGAAATCTTCTGGGTATGTGAATAGATAGCCTCCCTCACGTCTCCGCTGTTGTAGGCCCTGGCCCTCTCATGACTCCCAGATTCCTAAGAGCCTTTCCTGACCCTTTGAGAACACATTCATCCTGACACTCCAGATCCACCGCTGCCACACTCACCATGCTCATGTGACCCCAAAACCAGTGTCGGAAAGGAGGCTGAGGGAAACAGCGGAGTCGGCAGTAGTTGTCATATAAGGCACAGATCCAGGTCAGAACTCGAGTCAGGAACAAGGAGGTCCCAACCAGCAGCAGAAGCTGCCATAGGGAGACAGCCACGGGCCCCAGTCCCAGCCAGGACAGGCTCAGCTGTAGCATCCTGCAAGAAAGACGACCAGAAGTGAGATTCTGAGGCCCAGAAAACAGAGGTGGACCTCCAGGGTCACTGGACAGGGATAGTGGCTTAGAAGACTAGAACACGACGAGGAAAAGGGACACCCAGGGCTATGCAGGGGAGAGACAGAAACAGGCAGGAGAGAGACAGACGAGAACTGTCTGTACTGGCCCAGACTGAAGCACAAGGAAGTAGAGTAGTAACTAGGAGATCACCAGGCCTCCAGAGCCACCCCAGCTGTAGACAGAGTTTTCACTGTTCAGTCAGGGCCTTCCGTGTGTCCCCCAAGTCTGGCACCTTTTCTCCGGAGTAAAGAGTCCCAGAAATGTTTTGATCCTGGCTACCGACTGTGCAGGATGAGCTGGGCTGAGCCAATCCCTCCGTGGCCCAGCCGCTCCTCCTAGCCTGGGCAGGATGCCAAAATGAGGGGGCGGGGCCAACCCGAAGCAGTTAGAGCCAATCCAAGGTCACAGGCCCAGACAAGCAAGGAATCCTCAGGATTCAATGTCTTCTATCTGAACCAGAACAAAGGCGTCTAGAGACCCAAAGTTTACAATCTCTTCCGTTCTCCCCAGGCTCCGCAGGTCCTCTGCACAGCAAGCTAGAGGGCAGCAGGCAGTGTTTTCCAGCGCGAGATGGAGAGGCTCGGAGCCTCTGCCTACCAGCTGCACAGCCTGACAGAATTCAAGTTCTCCCTCCAAGTAATCCAGGTTCTGAGTGGAGACAAGACTTCCAGAAACAAAGAATCCAGCCATGCTGGAACCGATCAGAGTCTGAAGATTAAAACTCCCAGCTAAGGAGCTAGAGTTCAGATAGGAAGTAGGTGGGAGGAGTCAAGCTGAGAGACCCCAGGCCTTGTGGGGAGATTCAGGCAAGCTAGGAGAGAACTAGGGTGTGGGCTCTGTCATGTTGAGAGCTCCAAAAGAAAAGCACTATTCATATATAAAGGCAGGCCATCTGAATGACACTATTATTCATTCAACTGAAAGAGTAAAAGCCAGAGGATGTGCAGTGATGAATTTCAAGTTGTAAAAGATAACTATAACTGCCAACCCAGACTGCTGCATCCAGTAAAGCTATCTGTCTTAAAGGACAGAAATTTTTTAAACTATCCACTGTAAAAATAAAACAAAGGAATTTATGAGCACTGAGCCAGCTCTACAGAAGATGCCTGGTAGTATCCTTCAGGCTGAAGAGTGGAAAAAAATCAAGCCACAAAATCCAGGAAAAAATAAAACACACTAGAATCGTATCTATGCAAGAGAGAGAGGAGGGGGAAAACAAAATCAACTAAATTGCAGGAATCAGCACACACCTTTCAATAACTCCAGTGTTCTCAGTCTCAATTACACCCCAAACAAAGGCCCAAGCTAGTATTTTGGATCAAACATCTGAAACCATGTATTTGTTGCTTCCACAAAATGCCTCACCACAAAAGACAGGCGTTACCTTCGGGTGAATCAATAGATAAAAGTATGTCAAGGGATATATGGCTCAGTGTGTTAATGCACCTGCTGCCAAGCCTGACAGATTCACTCTGATCTGTAGACCCAACATGACAGAAGTAGATTGACTCCGGCAAACTGTCCTCTGGCCTCCACACCCATGGTGTTAGCATTCTGTCTAAACTCCACCCCCACAGTTACCTGGCAACAGCCAGGTAGGCCTGGCCCCACTATAAATGCACTGCTTGCCCCTTTCTCTCTCTCTCTCTCTCTCTCTCTCTCTCTCTCTCTCTCTCTCTCTTTCTCTCTCCCTCTCTCACTCTTGCTCTCTCTTGATCTCTTGACCCCTCTGTCCCCTAGCCCCTTCCTCCTTCCCTTCCCCCTCTCTCCACATGAACATGACCAGACTCTACTTCTCTACTCTCTGTCTCTCTCTGCCTCTCTCTGCCTCTCTCTGCCTCTACTACCCTCTTAACTCCTCTCCCCATGCCCTGAATAAACTCTATTCTATACTATACTATCTTGTCGCTGGTCCCTCAGGGGAAAGGGATGCCTCAGCATGGGCCCACTGAGACATCCCCTTCCCCCATACCTCTCCACAAACACCCATAGAACATATCCTATATCTCTTTATCTTTTTATAAACACATCACATGGCATGACGGGCATGTGGGTGGGAACGTATGTGCACACACACACAAATAAATGAATAAAATGTTAGTACACAGACTTTTAAGGGTATCTCAAGGAAATGTACCTAGGACACAAGCAAGCAAGTATGTTACTGTTCTATCATTTGACAAAAGAATCTTCAAACCAAAACAAGTGAGAAAGGATAGAGAAGTCACTCATAGTCTAGTGAGACGCTTCTGTGTGTAGAAGACTCTTGCCACCAGTCACCACAAGCCTCACAACCTCAGTTCAGTCTAGATTATGAGGCAGTGTCCTCTATGAAAAAGTGGGGTCAGCTATAAGGTATAATGATCTGAACAGCAGCTGGATTCTAACATTACATTCTTTGCACATTTGTACACTTATGGTGTGTGTGTGTGTGTGTGTGTGTGTGTATGTGTTTTGAGACTGTGGTTTGGAATTTTGGTTTTTTGTTTTTTGTTGTTTGGTTTTGGTTTTGGTTTTGGTTTGGTTTTGGTTTGGTTTTGGTTTTTGTATGTAGGCCTGGCTGTCCTAGAACTAGCTCTGTAGACGAATCCTCGCCTCAGACCCACAAAGATCTGGACTTCTGCCACCATGGCCACCACCACACAGACTAACATTGCATTCTTACAATATCTGAATTAAATGGCATCGTTGATCCAATGGACTTGATAGACATTTACAGAACATTCTATCTAAACACACCAGAATATACATTCTTCTCAGCAACTTACAGAACTTTCTCTAAAGCAGACCACAAGCATGCCTAAGGCCCATCTCAAGTTGGCAATTAACACAAACCATCACAAAGGGTATCTTAGTTGAAGTGGTGGTGAACCTAAATCACCTCCTTGATTTAGAATTACCATGGAAACAGACATCTGAATGTGTGTTTATGGAAACTTTCAGCAAGGTTTAGCTGAGAATACAAGACCCATTTTGAATGTTGGTTGCACCATTCTCTGTTCTGGAGTTCCAAGCTGAATGAAAAAGAGGAAGCTCAGGTTAGAACTGAACTGGAAGCTCCTTCCCAGCTGGGTAATCTTCATGGAGTGCAGGTGCTAGATCAGATGATAGAGAAGAATTATCAACAGCTTTACTCACCTGTGGACTCTGTGCGTGTAGGGTTTGAATGAGAAGTGCCAGTCAGAGTATCAGCATTTGAACACTTGATCCCCAGCTGGTAGTGCATTTTGGGGAGGCTTGGTGCAGCCTTGCTGAAAGAAATATATCACTGGGGTCACGCCGTGGGATTTTAAAAGTCTCCCCTGCTTCCAGTTTGTTCTCTCTCCCTTGTGCTTGGAATTTGACATGTGAGCTCTCAGCTTCCTGATCTAGCCACTGTGTCTACCACATTCTGCGATGCTTCTCTTGCCTCTGTGGACTCTAACCCTCTGGAATTATAAGCTAAAATAAACTTTCCTCCTGGACCTTTCCACTCCCCTTTTCCTTTGACCAAGTTGCCTTGGTCAAATGTTTCATCAAAGCAACAGAAAAACAACTGACACTGTGTGCTAGATCAGTGACTGAGCCAGCAAGACATGTGCACTGGAGCAAGAGGGGCAACTTTGTTATGGGGGCAGCCACCTCCTTTCTGTTTGGTTTTGAAATCTATTCCACAAGACAGAATTCATGTTTGATGCTGTGAACTGAACCCATCAAAACCCTATGGAATTGTGACTATGGAGGTCATAGATCCTTGGGGGTGGATTAGTTGGGGTTTCTATTATTATGATAAAACACCATGACCAAAAGCAACTTGGGAAGGAAAGGGTTTATGTCATCTTGCATTTCCCCATAATAGTCCATCACAGAAGTAGTCATGGCAGGAACTGAAGCAGAAGCCATGGAACAGCACTGCTTACTGACTTGATTCTCATGGCTTGCTCAGCCTGCTTACTTACACAACCGGGCTACTAGACCAGGGGTGGCACCCTCCCACATTAATTATTAATCAAGAAAATGACCTATATATGGGCAATCTGGATGAGGGCATTTTCTCAATTGAGAGTTCTTCTTCCCAAATGGCTCTAGCTTATATCAAGTTGACAAAAACTCACCGGGACAGAGTCTAAGGCGCTGTGCCCATCAAATTGCTTTTTATATGTTTATTTTTATGCCTAGAGAGTAATGCTACTCTCAACCATGGGCAAAGAATCTTCTTTTGCAGTGAACAATAGTATTTGCAGGTGCTCATAATTGGTCAAAGTGATTGTAATATGTGTCTGTTGGATGCTCAGTTATAAATGGGGCATTTATACCACCTCCTACAAGGCTCCAGGAACATTCTGGAAGAAGGGCCAGAAAGTTGTAAGAGGCAGATAAAGGAGAGGAGTATTGTGATGTGCTTTCCTCCAAGATTATCGCACTCTTCAATTCACAACAGCTATGACTACCTGCCTAAGGCCTGCCCAAAACTGGGCCTGCCAACATCCTGCCGTAAGGACGAGAGTCACAATGTTTCACCCCTTCCTAGTGATCTATAGGTTAATGGTTGCTGGGAGAGGAAGACATTTTCTTCAGTGGCATAGCTATGAGTAATGCGCTCTAGTTATGGGTAATAGGCACATACTCCTATAAATAACCTCTCACCAGTGCCTCTACAAGCAACCCTAGTGGAGATCACTGAAACACACACAAAAGGATATGAAAGGCTACCAAGGCAGTTAGTTCTACAGGTAAAGGTGCCTTCTACCAAAGTTGACGGGCTGAGTTCACTGCCTGGGACCCCTACAGTGGAAGGAAACTGACTTCCACAAGTTGAATTCTGATACCTGTACGAATGCCAAGTGCATGTACACAAAGAAGTAAATAATCTTTAAAGGCATAAAAGTAGTAAAAAGACTAGGTAGGCACAGGAATAGATGAGAGAGCAGATACCAATAGCCAGTAATGGAGGGTGATTATGTCAAAATACATTTTATACATATATATATACATATATATATATATATGTATGTATGTATATGTATATATATATGTATGTATATATATATATATGTATATATATATATGAGAAATGTCCAAATGAAACCCATTGTTATGAAGAATTGATATATGCTAATGAAAAGCATTAAAAGGAAGAAGCAAGATGAAAAGCACCCTTTATCCCTCTCCCTGCGTGCTGACTTCAGGTACAATGTGTAAAGCTGCCTTATACTACTGCCACCAGAACTTCCCAACCATGAAGCTCTGTACTCTTGAAGTCCAAATATAACCCATCCTTGCTGAAGTTGCCTTCATTGGGTATTTGTCACAGTAAGAAAAGCAACCAATATGCAAAACTGGTGTTGAGAACAAAGTCAGAGCTGTGATGAATCTGACTGTGTGGTTCACAGGCTTTGGGCCTGGTTTGCAAGAGGGATGATGATGAGTTTTGAATTTCTATCTAGAAAAGCTCTAGAAATGCGGTAAGTCAGGAGTGGTGGGCCAAGATGGTAGGAGTTTGGACAAGAGGGTGCAGAGAGGTGCGTGGACAGTGGAGGCTCTCAGTTCATGAGATTTCAGAAGGGATCAAGACTCTCTTGGGAACTGAACTAGAGATCATTCCTGTTGTGATGATAAAGAATCTTGCTACAGGTCTGGAGAAATGGTTAAGAGCACTGATTGGTCTTCCTAACACCCACATGGCAGTTCACAACTGACTATAACACTAGTTCTTAGAGATCCAGTGCTCCTTTCTGACCTCCACAGGCAGCAAACATGCATGTGGTGCACAGACACACATGGAGGCAAAACACATTCCATGAAATAAAGAGTAAAATGTTTTTCAAAGAACCTGACAACATTCTGCCGTGTTCTGAGAAGCTGGATTTAGATGAATGTTGGAGGAGGTTTTTGTGCACTGTGTATTCAGATGCTGATCTCTGTGCCCAGAGATCTACTTTCTAATAAGTGATTCCTGCAGTTTTCCTCTTAACCCAGCTAGCTCCCAAATAATTGACACTAAATTATTATATTTATGTAACAGGTTTTAAGAGCTCAACAACTGAGCAGTGTTATTCAACTTTAATCCTTTAAATTAAACCTTTGAACTAATCTGGCTGCCTCCCAGAGTACTAATCTGGCTCTCTGGCCTCCATGGGTTTTCTCATGATATCTCCTGAACTCTGTCCCTGTGACTAATCCCCACTTTCTCTTCCTCTTCCCCCTTCCCTAGCTGTGAGGAAGTTCAGTTCTATTCTCTCCTCTGCTCAGGCATTGGTTGATCAGCTTCTTTATTGACCAATCAAGGAATAATTGGGGAGCAATATTTACATGACACTGACACAGGAGATTCTCAGAATAAAAATTGTAACCAGATATGGGGCACAGAAACCAGCATTTGAATAATACAAGAATAATCTTTACACAGGATATAATAATATTATGCCTACAAGTCAGGACATGGCATTGTCATGAATATTGAAGAGTCTCCTGTATAAATGTAGTATAAAGAATGTTCCCCAATTATCTCTGAATCTTTAATAAAAGTCAGGACATAGAAAGGCTTGCCTTCTGATCCCAGCCAAGGGTACTGGGGAGAAGAGTGAGGTAGAAAGAGTTCACTATGAACCAGGTGAGGAGTCCAGGAGAAGAACAGTCATGAGGTAGAGGAACAAGACGGTTGCCATAGGGAGGAGTCACCAAGGGAGCTCTCCATGAGGACAGAGAATTACAGCAAAGTGAGCCAAGGAAAGACCAAATACAAGTAACTCGGGGCGTGTGGCTGGGAAACAGCTAAGATAGCATGGAGGGCTAGGAATATCTGCTCAGGCTTACTGAGCTTAATGCTTGTAGAATAAATCACTATGTCCTTGTCTCAATTATTTGGAAGCTTTGGAAGCTAGCTAGGTGTGATGGCTATTCCTGCTTGTCAACTTGACTACATCTGGAATTAACTACAATCTAGAAATGGAGGGCATATCTGTGGTCCAGATCTTGAGGCATAGTGGCCATGAAAAGCTTAGGCCCAGGTAAGGTAGTATACACATTTAATTCCAGGAGACAGAAGAAAGTAGATCTTTGAGTTCAAGACCAGCCTGGGACAGAGCAAGTTCCAAATCCAGATGTGGTGGTACACACCTTTAATCTGGGCCATACCTTCTGCTGGAGGCCTACTTAAGGACAATGGAAGGAAGCATTTCTTCTTCTTCATTTTGCTTACAATTATTTGCCAGCATATCTGTTGGAATCTACTTCTTCAGGATCCCAGCTTATACAGAAGAACAGGTCAAACACTCAGCCTTATGGGACTGATCAACTATTACATTCTTGACTTCCCATTTACAGCTGCCCATTGTTGGGTTAGTTGGACTGCAGATTGTAAGTCATTCCAATAATCTCCCTTAATATATAAAGACATTCTGTAAGTTCTGTGACTCTCAAGAACCCTGACCAAGATACACTAGATTAGGGGGAAAAAAAACTTGCCACATTAAAATTTCATTCTAACTGAATAAAAAACAATGGACTACTTTGTTTGCCAGAAGACTTTTCAAGATAGGCTGCCATTTCAAGTGTGCTATGGTTACTGTTCATTGCTTTTATCCAGATCCACAGTGAGAAAGATCAAGTGGAAAAGAAAGATTTTTTTAAAAAACAAACAAACAAAAAAAACAGTTTAAAAAAGAAGGAAGCATGCAAATTTGAAGTTGCAGACATGAGTACAGAGAAGACAGCAGTAATGATGACAGACTAACACCATTAAAGAGAAATCTCATACTTTGCATTAGGTCCCACAAGATATGTCCTAGCACAAGGTTCCAACCATGAATGGTTCCAATATATATCCATGGGCCAGTGAAGTAGCTCAGTGGCCTGATGTCTGATCCCATGTTGGAAGGACAGAACTAGCACCTCAGTGTTGTCTTAAGACCTTCTCATGTGTACCATAGTTAATTAATTCATTAATTAATTTACACACACACACATACACACACTCACACACTCACATATGTGAGGGATATTGCTGAAGGGATTCCCTACCTCAAAATGGCCACTTAAAGGAATTTTTTCCTAAGGTTAACGCAGAGGTCACAGCAGCTGTGGTTCAAGAAAGCCAGGCTGTATCTCAAGCTGGCAGCAGAACCTAGCATCTTCAATGTTGCGATAGTAAAAACCTCTGAATCCAAGCCCTGTGTATCCAGGTAAGGTTTCCTGCAAGAAGAATGTGAGAGGCAGTTGCTCAAAACTGGGAAGATCAAGCCTAAGCCCCAGTAGAAACCATAAGGTTCTGGAAATACAGGACCATTGGATATCCACTGAAGAGAACTTCAGGCACACAATGAAACTGGCTCGAGAAAGAGTCTATGTGAGCTTCAGCAGGCAGAGCTGGAGAGGCAGGACTGCTGCAGCCCAGAGAGCCAATCATAAGCCCCAGGCACCAGATATGGATGGAGCTGAAGGTTTTCTGCTTTTCTTGATGGCTTTCAGTCTTGCTGTGGTCTCATTTCTCCATTTTGTAGAGCAACATTTATTCTGAGCTATTATGCATTGGAAATATGCAACTTGCTTTTAAAAGAAAGTAAGTGCTATATGGACTGAAGAGATAGTTGAGCATTTAAGAACGCTGGCTACTCTTGTAGAAGACCTGAATTTGATTCCCAGCACGCATGCAGCTGTTCACAGCTGTCTGTGACTCTGATCCCAGGACATCCGATAACCTCTTCTGGCCTCCACTGGACACAGGAGGTGCAATACATGTGGGCAAAACATCCGTTCTCATTTAATTAATTAATTTTTAAAATTAAGTTGTATTTGATGCATTGAGTGATACTATTCCTGGGGAGATGTAAACAAATGTTCACTTAGCCCAGACAGGGAATCAATAACAGACCAGAATAAAGATGTGGCAAAAGTCCAATTTAAGGAAGTGTAGGTGAGGTTTCCCTACACTAGCAAAGATGACTCAAAGACGGCTGCATCACCAAAAGCTTGTCTTAACAAAGACGATGGCTCACAAAAGCTGGAACCCTGAAGCTCACCACACGTACAACTGGCAGGCAGTTTGATAGGTCAGAGAGTGTCTCCACTCTTTTTACAGCGTATATCAGCTCGAAAAGGATGGAGCCTGATGAATCTGGTCAGTTTCTAGGACTTCCTGAAGCTGTGGCGTTGTTTACTAAAATATACTTAACATCACTTTTCTCCTCTCCCTTCCCTCCCTCCAACCCTGAACACACACACCATACATCACTTGCTATCTCCCAAATTCATAGACTCTAAGCTCTTCTTCTTTAACTGATATGTGTGTCTGTCTGTCTGCCTGTCTGTCTGTACCCATAGAAAAGTGTGAGGTCATATTGTGTTCAGGAAAATGGTCAGAACTGGAGATCATCATGTTCAGTGAAAGACAAACATTACGTTTGCTCTTTGTGGGAGCTAGAAAGGAAAAGACATGAAAACAGATGAAGGGCAACAGGGAAGAGGAAGAGAAGACATGAAAACAGATGAAGGCCAACAGGGAAGAGGAAGAGAAGAGGGTGTACAGAATAAAGTAATACCAGTGAGCATGACTCATGTATGAAAATGTCAAAGTGAACCCATTACTTTCACAATTAATAAACACTAAAAAATGCAACACATTTTTCCTCAAATAATCAAGGAACATCCAACCTGCACTTTAAGGAACACATTTTACCCCACCCCCACCCCCAGGATAACTATGAGTGTTCTTAATACAAAAATGTAAAATTATTTAAACCACTATAAGAGTGGCGGGGGCGGGAGAAGTGACCCAGTGGTTAAGAGCATGTACCGCTCTGTAGAGCACCTCAGTCTGGTTCCAGGTGAGACAGCTTCAAATCCATCTGTACTGCAAGGACATACACGCACATACTCACACACTTAGACACTGTGGTGACTTGAATATGTTTGGCCCACAAAGTGGCACTATTTGGAGATGTGGCTTTGTTGGAGTAGGTGTGGCCTTGATGGAGTAGGTGTGGCTTTGTTGGAGTAGGTGTGGCCTTGATGAAGTAGGTGTGGCTTTGTTGGAGTAGGTGTGGCCTTGATGGAGTAGGTGTGGCCTTGATGGAGTAGGTGTGGCCTTGATGGGGTAGGTGTGGCCTTGTTGGAGGAACTGTATCACCGTGGGTGTGGGCTTTAAGACTCTCATCCTAGCTGCCTGGGAGACAGTCTTCTCCTAAGGCAGCCTTCAGATGAAGATATAAAACTGTCAGCTCCTCCTGCACCATGCCTACCTGGATGCTGCCTTGATCCCACCTTGATGATACTGGACTGAACCTCTGAACCTGTAAGCCAGCCCCATTTAAATGTTGTTCTTTTAAGAGTTGCCTTGGTCATGGTGTCTGTTTACAGCAGTAAAGCCCTAAGTTTGGCAGACACATAACTAAAATTTTTAGTTTTATATTTTTTTGCTAACTTGATTATGTGTTTCTTTTTTTTTTTTGATTATGTGTTTCTTGAACTTCATAGATGGCAATGCCACATGGAAACAGCAAAATATTGCACACAATAAGTCATGGGGGGGGTAGGAGACTGTTGACTCTTTCTCTAAAGAACTAGTCCAGGAGTGAAGACTAATGTTCCTCTCCTTGAGTCTGGTCAGTTCCCATGACTTCCTGGACAGTGGTGTTTATATCATAGAAGGTCCACAGTTTCCTTCAAGTTCCACTACACTACAGGGTCTTGGCCCCAGTAGACATGATAAGAAATAACCCAAGCAGCCACGTGGAGAGACCTTGTCTGAAAGGCCATGAGATCCTCAACCATTTGTCCACCATAAGAGTCTGCCATCTTGGAAATGTCTCCTTCCTACTCAGACAAGCTGCTTTGTTCCATAGAGCATAGAAAGCCAGCCCTGCTTAAGTCCTTCCCAAAGTATGAATTTCTACACTTATAAGCAATATCCCTTAATTGCTACTTTTTTACAACCAGCCAGGGAGGGAAGAAGGGAGGGAAGGAGGGGTATTTACCATACTACTTAGCACACAGATAGAATGGACAGAATGAAGCATGTGTTTAACACTTGCTTTATGACAGAGTGATGGTGTAGGCACCAGCTATGATGACAGAGTGACGGCATAGGCACCAGTTATGATACTATGTCCTTTGGCACACAGTCAAGGAGATCACTGCTGTAAACCCTCTCACGAGTTCTCTGACTCTTAACAGGCTGTTAGGAAAGCAGTGTGCACTGGGCTTGGTATAAGACAGGCCAAGGTCCAAGCTGTGCTCTGGCACTCAATAGCTGTGTGGTTTGAGCAAGGGATTCACACTTGAATGAAAAAATAATAAAAAGATATATATATATATATATATATATATATATATATATATATATATATGCCCTTGGTATGGTAGAGAAGAATATTTATTGAGATAAAAGGGAGAGCATAGCCAGAGGTGGAGATTTCAGAAAGAGTCCAGAATGAACATGGTCAGACTGAGCTGAGCCATGTAAGGAGAGGGGTAAAAAAGGGGGAGAGGGAAGACAGGGAACCAGGTGCAGCACCCAAGAGGGCAAAGTTACAAAAGGGATGGGTAACCAAAATGGTTGGATTTCATAGGGAAGAACAGCCCAGTCCAGCCACCTCTAAACCACCACCACCACCAGCAGCAGCACCACCGCCACCACCACCCGTTTAGGGTAGGAGCAGAGTATGTAAGGACCCTGTAACAGGTAGGGGCTGAGGGATGCTAGGAAAACCTAGAGGCCAGGTCCATTTTGACATGTTAAATAGGCACTTCAGTCATTTGTCCCAGGGTTTGAGACTTAACTATGCTTTGATCTCAAATCCCTCCTTGGTAATCAGGACACAAGAATAGGACTATAGGTGCCAGAGGAGCCGTCCAGTATTGTATTGTTTGAATTCACTAGCAGCAGACCCTGATAAAAGCATTCCAGGGTAAAGACTTTACCTGGCAGCAATCCTAAGACAAGGTTTTAACTTCCAAGCATCTCTTTGAGAGGGCATCCCAGGAAACATCAGAAATGCTCCTGGGGAAGTAGAGTGGGAAAGAGAGACAGGAGCCAAGGGCAACCTGAAGGAAGTTTACAGTGCTCAGTTCTGGGCAGAGAGAAAGGAACACTCCCCTCAGAGTCATCCCAGCCACAGTGAAAACCCGGTGCTGCCTCAAAGGCAGTGTCTGTCTAGAGTGTGGAGCCTGCGCTACAAGGATCATGCCTGGTACTGGAGCAGAGAGCTGTGATGCTGACCTTAAGCACAGCTGCTGTGGAAGGTTGCAGGCACAGTGAATGGTGTTTTCCCTGCTTAGCCACAAACACATAACACATATTACATACATACACATACACTCACACACAGACGCTCAGATGAGTGCATGCCGTCACCTAGACAGATTCAGGATCACCAGTGCACACACGCTCTAGCAAATCGGCAGGCATTCACACATAAACATGGGAATTCTTGGAGACTTTATAGACTGGGCCTCTGACCAGCAGAGGGAGCCTCTTACACACATATAAGAGAAACAGGGCTCCTAGTCCCCAGCCTCGTTGTTTTAAAAGAATCAATCACACAGACTGTATACACAGGCCTAGTGCTACCTGAAACCCTGTCTTAAAAGGTTTGGTGGGGCAGGCGTAAAGGTGTGACTTGAACTACGGCCCTATCCCTCCCTTCCTCCTCTCATTTATTCACCTTCACAAGGTTCATGAATTTCGAGCTTTATGATCCTGTAAGACTCACAGTACCAGGGAATATTGAGAAGCAGAGAATAGTCCGGTGCCCAAGCCCACCTCCAGGAAAGGATCCTACCGCGATTGGTATGCCTTCCCATACCAATTTTTTGTAGTTGTTTTGTCGTGTTGCTGGAAGACGACAAGGTTGCACATGAAAAAACTGGGAAGACTTTGGAGAATAATGGACTTGTGGATCTCCTCCATCCTGGCGACAATGTAGAAGCGACAGCACTACCAAGAGCCAAGTGACTTGGATTGAACACGAGTAGGTAAGTTTACCACTCAGCAAGCAAGTACTGTGGACAGTATTCATTGGCCGACAATCCCATAACATGACACCAGGGGTCGCCCCAGGACACAAGACAGCTTTGCCACTGCCACAGTCTTCAAATTCAGTTTAGCAGATACTCCAGGCCACCTACTGACTCCCAATGCTGTAGCAAGGATATTGAGTGAGTTGCTTCCCTCTGAGACCTCAATTTCAGCATCTAGTAAATGAGATATCAGAAGTCATCCAAACTGTGGAGCGGTGTGTGGATATTTAAATAAGAACATGTGGGAAGAAAACTGAGCCGTGACAAGAGTCATTCCATCTCAAGTTCAATACCACCTTGGGCCAACAAGACACCCAGTCTCAAGAAAACAAGGGCTGAGGTTGTGCTCAGAATGGAGTGCTGGGCTACGTCAGACAAGCCTGGGAGGAGCACAGGAAGCATTAGGTCTCATCTGAATCTCACTATAGTAACATGGGGATCTCTAAGTCTCAGTCTTTAAACCCTTCTTCATGCGTGTGTGTGTGTGTGTGTGTGTGTGTGTGTGCATTCCAGTGCACACACACACACTGAGACACTTACAGTCTTGGTTGGGGAATGGTTTGTTGTTCCTTGCAATGCAGGGGTCACTACATTAGGTCAAGTGCAGGACTCCACCACTGAGCTACACCCCCACCCCAAACCCTTAGTTCGTTCTTTACTTTTTTTTTTTTTTTTGAGACAGATTCTCTCTGTAGTCCTGGATGTCCTGGAGCTCCTTACGTAGACCAAGCTGGCCTCAAACTCACAAAGACACTTCTGACTATGACTTGGATTAAAGATATGTGCCACCAAGCCCAGCTCCCTAAATACTAGACTTCCAGAATGTGTGTTCTAGCCTGGAATCTACATTCAAGTTCAAGAACTATTAACAGGACTATAAGTTAGTGTTTGTCTAATACATACTACAAAGTTTCCATCTTTCCCAGGACACTGACCCACACACAATATGTCTCTACAAGCCCCGTTCATCAGAAGCCTGATCTAACCGTGTCTTTCCCCGTCTTTGCTCATACCTTCCATGACTCCCTGTAGCTGTTTGCTCTCTGTTCACTATCCTTCCTCCATTCTGCTCCCACCACCCAAATCCCCACGTTACTATAGTGAAACTCAGATGAGACCTAATGCTTCCTGTGCTCCACCCAGGCTCAGCTGACATAGTCCAGCACTCCATTCTGGGCACACCCCTCAATCCTTGTTTTCTTGAGACTGGGTGTCCACCTGGCCCAAGCTGGCCTTGAACTCAAGATGGAATGACTCTTGCCACAGCTCAGTTGTCTTCCCACCTGTACACACATCTGATCCATGCACTGCTCCATGGCTTGGATAACTTCTAATTATCTCATTTAACAGACACTGAAACTGTTGTGAGCTCTCCAAGCTCTTCCCCAGCCCAGACCTTTGCTGATACTGTTCGTCTACTTGGGATGGTCTTCCCTCCCGTGGTCCATTCAACTTCTGCTCTTACTTCGGCCTCAGACTCCCCCCCCCCCGACTCTCCACTCCCCATATGTCTTTCAGATTCATTAGGAGCCAGGGATCTCGTGCTTGAAGCATTCATCATACGTTGTAAACAATCATTCACAGTTATAATTGTTTGTTCAACTTCTGCTCCTCTCGGATGAGAAGGAAAAACTAAGCTGGGCTGTGCATCTGACCCCATGCCAGTAGACACTGAATTAATATGCAATCTACTGACTAAATAAACAGTGCACAAATTGTTCCCAAAAACCTGACTTTAGTTCCTGATCAAACAACTATGTCCCAGTTGCTTCCTGACTGCCAAGATGCCCGTCTCCCCCGCCTTGAGCTCCATATCTGGGATCGGGTGAGGTGGAAGGTGTCTGGGTCCTTTTGCGTTTATTCTCACTCTTAAAATTGAGAAAACTCAGCAAAGGGATGGTGACCAAGAAGGAAGGAGCTTGCAAGGGTTCCAGGTCTACAAAACAACAACAAAGCAAACAGCCTAAGTCCTGAGATTCGGCTTGAACAGTCCTTCCTTGGAGCTGCGGGTCTCGGGAAAGGTGACGTTGAAGAGTCAGGACTGCAACCTCAGGCTCCAGCTTCTAAATCCTCGGTTTAGAAGTTAACCTGGGTACAGCCAGAGGGAAAACCAGAGTATACAGCCTCAGCAGTGAGACTTAGGTCCGAGGAAGTTTCTGTGTGGGGCCTAGGAATCAGAATCCGCAGGGCCAAGGTAAACTGACTTATGCTGGGGGCGTGGCCCAGGCCGAGGGGGCGGGGCCTAGTATGATTCCCTCTCGCTGAAGGGCCGGCGAGAGTAATTCAAAGCGGAACTTTGACCTCAAGGGATGGAATCAGCTCCCAAGGGTGGGATCTTGTCCTGAGGGGCAAAGTCAGCACCAACAAGATGCTCCTCTACAAAGCTCTGTCCTCCAGTACTTTCGAGGAGCGTAGTCAACGCCCTCAATATCTTGGGGGCGGATCCAGGTCATTGGAGGCGTGGTCTAGGCCTGAGCGGGCGGAGCCTGAACGCCAGGATCCGTGGAGCTCGCCCGCGAGGATAGCGGCTCCACGTTGAGCCAAAGGCCGTTCTCCGTGCGTAGAATAAGCTCCGGCTTCCTCCGCACCTTGTGGGTTCGGTCCACGCTCAGGCGGAAGCGCAGTAGTGTCAGCGCCACGACCACACGCATCTCTGCCATGGCGAAGCTCTGCCCGATGCAGTTCCTGCAGGAAGGGTTCAAATAAGACGCAAGAATCCTTAGGACGCGCAACCCTGAGAGTCAAACGTTCAAATCCTAGCACACAGCTTACTACTACCAATGCATCCTGACGGATGACCGCCTTTATCTAAGCTTCAGTTCCTTCCTCTGTAGAACTTGAATGATGACAGCATCGCAGAGCTATTGGAAGTATGTGAGCCCAGAACCCGGGGTATCCAGTTCTCAAGGACGGACTTGCAGTCTGATTAGGGATCTATTGGTTCAGTTAAGGAAGCAGAGGGGACTTAAGTTGCCAAAAATTACTCGTGGGGCTTGCTCCCTGCTTCCTTGGGGCACATCCCTGATCTGACAGTGGCTCTGCCCCTCCCACTTGTAGTGATGTTTGGGGTTAGTACAGGCCTTACCTGGGACCTGCTGAGAAAGGTACAAAAGCCAGCGGAGAGCGCTGCTGTGGGGTGTCCGGGTCAAAACGGTAAGGATTGTATACCTAGACAAAAATTGCCTGGGTGAGTCTGGGGACTGTCCCAACCGTCCAGCCCACTTGCACCTCAACCTCTGAGGACTCCTGTAGCTGAAACACCTTGGGGCCATTTGTTCCAATCTACCGCACACACTACAGCCTATCCATATCTCTCTCCTGTTGTCAAGCACCCAGGCTCTTTTTCTACCTCAGAGGTCTTTACACTTGATGTCTCCGCAGCCTGGAACAGACCTCTCCCACCCCATCTGTTTTTACCGCCTTAGAACATTTACCAATGCCCAAAATGACCTTATCTATTGGCTAGTTGTCATGAGCTTTACTTTAAGGTCCATGAGGTTACAGGCAGTGTCATTACAGATTATCACAGCTAAGCACAGAAGTGTGACACACAGTAGGTGCTCAATGACTATTTGTTGACTTTGTGAATAAACAAGGACTGAGTGAATCAGTAACAGCAGGGTCAGTCCCTTCAAGCAGCCCTGAGAAGCCCCTGAGAAGGAGCCAGGGCCACAGGACGACAAACGCAGAAACTTACCTTAGAGTCAGGCCACACTATGGGATTGTGGTGAGTCCCGTAGATGCTAACCAAGCAGATAATTCCTGGGGGTGGGGGGAGGATTGGAATCAGTGAGGCCCAAGGGAGTCTCTGGAAACACACACATGAACACACACACACACACACACACACACACACCTCAGCTCTTCCTTCAGTCATAGGTTGGATCCCTGTGAGCTAGCCACCATTACTTCCTGTCCACCCTTCTGTGAAAGCATGTGCTGCCCTGCTTACTCTGTCTGCCTCTTTCTGGCTGTTCCACTCACTGTCCGTACAGTATGGACATCAGTCCATCATTGCATCGGTTTTGCTCATAGGCAAGCCATTGCCCCTTCTCCCTCCCTAGGCTCCCTTCTTCCCTCTGCTTGTTATTCTAGGCATTCGTTCACCATGTGCACTCTGATGTTCTGTTCCATCAGCACGCTTGCTGTTACATCTTAGAGAACGTGGCCTTCCACATTCCCTCCCTGGATGGACTCTGCCCTCCATCCTGGGCTTCTCAAGCCTGTCTCTGCGTCTTGTCCATCCCTGATGCCACATGGACAGGAATACGTGGGGCCTCTCCTTAGAGACTGAGTGGTACTTAGGCCTGAGCTCCCGGAATCACCACAAATACAGGTTGGTTCTCGGGGAATAAACGGCAACTAAACAAACTGACCCTCTGGTCCAGCCCCCCACCCCAAAATAAGTTCAGCATGTAAAACTGCTTTCTGTGAAATCCCAAGGAAAAGGGTTCAAGCCTTAGAACTCATGGTGAAAGAAGAGAATAGACTGCTGAAAATCTCTGACCGTCCTGTGTGCATATGTGCGCACACAGACACACACACAATCATCATCATCATCATCATCATCATCATCATATTTTTTTAAAAGACTCTGATCTACCATTAATGCCTACTCAGATCCAGCCCTGCCTCCTCCAATACTTCCTTTCCATCTGAATACAGGTACTTCTACCTCCTCTATAAACACCTAAGTTTCCCTCTGATGATTGGTTTTGCCAACTTGACACAATCTAGAATCACCTGAAAAGGGAGTCCCAATGAGGGATTGCCTAGATTAGATTAGATTAGATTAGTCTATATGCATGCCAGTAAGAAATTTTCTTTTTTTAAATTTGTTTTTATCTTATATGTACCTTGTGTGAGTGTGTATATATGACGTGTGTGGGGGTCAGAAGTGAATGTCATATTCCCTGGTACTGGGGTTATAGGTGGTTGTGAACTGCCCAACAAGGTGCTTGGAACTAAACTCAGGTCCTCTGGGGGGGTAGCAAGTGCTTTTAATTTTTTACTTTTAGGTTTATTTGCTTATTGTGTCTATGAGTATTTTACCTGTATGTGCCTATGAGTATTTTACCTGTATGTGCCTATGAGTATTTTACCTGTATGTGTACCACATGCATACCTAGTACCTGCAGAGTTAAAAATGGGGTGTTGTATCCCCTAGATCCAGAGTTACAAATAGTTGTGAGCCGGTACTCTTACAGTGCTGAGCCATATCTTCAGCCCCCATAAAAGATTTTCTTAATTGATTACTTAAGGGGAGAAGACATTCTGAATGTGGGTGGTACTGTTTCATGGGATAGAACCTGAACAGAAGAAAAAGAAGAGAACTGAACTCTGGCATGTGTCTAGTCACCCATTGTTCTTTGCTCTTGTCTGCGGCTGCAATATGACTGAGTATTTTATGTCTCTGTCACTCTGACTCCTCTCCTCTGCCATGAGAGACTATAACCAGGAATCATGAACCAAATAAACGCTTTACCCCTAAAGTTGCTGTTGTTGGGTTATATTATCACATTGACAGAAAATGAAACTAAGACACCCTCCTCGCTCCCAGAGCAACTCATACCCAAGGATCGTTCCCAACACAGGGACCCTGCACCACAGCAGGCATGGCCAGAGCCCTGTGAACAGTGCCACAGCAGCAAAGGAGACAGAGCAGGCACCTTTGGGGATGATGCGTCCGTCCGGCAGCTTGACATCCTCTGTGCAGCGACGAGAGATGAGGGTCACAGGTGGGAACTGGCGAAGGCTCTCCTTGATACACATGGTGGTGAAGGGCAACTGAGTCAGGTCATCCCTGAAGAGAAAGGAACTGTGACTCCCTGAACACACACACACACACAGAGGAATGTCTGTGGAGGACCAGTTCATAGATCTAGAATGGCTCCAGAGCTTGTGCGATTTGCACATGTCCCAGGCAGATAGCATGTGTGTGACTTACCAGGAAAGAATGAAAATATTCTAAAGAAACACTCTACCCTCATTCTGACTATCAAGCTACTGGAGTAATGGAGTTCAGAAAACTGGAACTCCCCCAGGGATCTAATGTGGGACTGCGTAAGGGTATCCTGGGTCATGGTTGAGCAGGTGCCTAGAACCCCGAGACTCTGCAGACTCTACGTGGGATTCTGCGTGAGAACCGGCAGGAGTTTGGCGCCCCCCAGAATCCAGGATCCTGACAAGCAGTCACAGTCTCCATAGAATTACATTGTTCAGTCACATAGGCCAGGCTATAGGCCTCAGGCCCTAGGGATTTACATACTAATGAAGGCCAGAGGGCAGAGCAAATTAAACATGCTTCCCCCAGATCCTTCCCCAATCCTCCCCCTTTCTCCCTCCCTATATAGCTCAGGACTGCCCTGAGTTCTGGGGGGTACGCCTAGATCCATCTATCATCCGCCATGACAATAAATCTTTTTGGAACCAAGGACTTCCTCGTGTTATTGGGGCCTGCCGCCGCCAAGGCCTCCAGGCCGCTGGAACTATAGGGTTCCTCCCGAATGTGGGACCCGCCACAGCGCCGCTATGGCGGCCTCTAAATTTTCACCACAATCTAATGTGGGGTTAGGTAGAAATGTTAAGGTTAGGCACGCAGAAGGGAAACTTTTCTCCCAGAAAGAGACTTAGAACTTGTCAGACTACTTTACATATGATATGACGGGCCGATCATGAGTGGGACCACATCTTGACAAGGACTTTTTAGACACACATAACACTGGCCTCTACTTAAACTTTAACCTCATTGCAGACCCCAAAGGGGACTTGGGAAAGTATCACTGTCAATCTTTATTATGTCCCTCCACCCCCTTCCCAATATAGCCACATTGAATAGATCTCTGTTTTCCGTTCTCCATTAGTAACTTGGCTGTTTTAACTGGCTAATATAGAATGAGCCATGGTTTGTTGCAGGCACAGGCCATGACCTAAGTCTCATAAAACACTAGAAGATGCAAACTATCTGACCACTAGCCAGGCCTATATTCCAGCTACTTAGGAGACTGTTCTAGAGAGGGACTTCAAAGTCAGCCAGCATGAGCAAATTAATGAGTGAGGCCCTATCCTAAAACAAAAACGCAGAAGAAGGCAGCAAGGTGGCTCAGTGAGTGAAGGAGCTTGCTGCCAACTCTGGCAATCTGGGTCCAACCCTTGGGGCAGGAAAGAACCAACTCCTGCAGGTTGTCCTTCCACATGCATGCAGTAGCACACACACACACACACACACACACTAAATAAGTAAATGCACTAAATAAAAAGCAAAAAAGGAAAAGGTGACTGGGGTATAGCTCAGTAATAGTCCAATTGGTTGATATACATGATGTCCTAGGTTCAAACAAAATTATCTGACCTCCACCAATCACAATAGTGTTAAGTGGAAACAGAAAGCAATGGTCCTGGTTGCTGGGGCTGCCACTGGGCCCCACACTAACCTACCATTGATGAATTGCTGTACAGTCACAGGAGACGTGAGGGCAGCTTGGGGCCTCAAAGTCACAGCAAGTTGCCTCTCCCTGATACAAGCCAGTATGAAACTCACAGTATAGCCCAGTCTAGGCTCACACTTCTAGTCCTCCTGCCTCAGCCTCCCCAGTACTGCGATTATGGGTGTGTATTGCTACGTGTGTGTGTATGTGTGTGCGTGTGTGTGTGTGTGTTGATGTGTGGATTCATGTATACATTTAGGTGTTTGTCCACATATTATGTGTGAATACCTGTGGAGGCCAGTCATTTCTCAATGTCATTTCTCAGGCACCATCTACCATCTACTTACTTGCTTACTTATTTTATTTATTTATTTATTTATTTATTTATTTATTTATATTTGGACAAGGTCTCTTATTGGCCTAGAAGCCCCTAGACTTGCTGGACAGTGAGCCCAGGGATCTACCTATCTCTCCTCCCCAGAATTGGGATTTCAAGAGTTTTACACCATATCCGACTGTGGTGTTTCGAATAAGGATGGATTCTATTGGCTCATATATTTGAAATAATTAGGAGGTGTGACCTTATTAGAGGAAGTGTGTCACTTAGGATGGGCTTTGAGATTTCAAGGGCCCAAACCAGGGCCACTGTCTCTCTCTTCCTACGGCCTATAGAGCCAAGTGTATAACTTTTAAGCTCTTTCTCCAGCATCATGTCTGCCTGCATGCTGCCATGCATCCTACCATGATGCAAATGGACTAAATCTCTGAAACTGTAAGCAAGCCCCAGTTAAATTTTACGAGTTGCCATCTCTTTACAGCAATCGAACGCTGACTAAGACACCAGCTTTTGCTTTAGCGTGGGTTTTCATTCATGTTTGCAAGGCCAATGGAGGAAACGCCCACAATTTTTTTTTTAAAGGGACTCAGATAGCTGAGGCTTGCCTCAAATTCAACATGTAGACAAGGCTGGACTTGAACTCTTGATTCTCCTGCTTCGTCCTTTTAAAAGCTGGGATGTCAGGTGTGCCACCATGCCTGGCTACAGTGCTGGGCTCTCTGCATCCATCACTCAGAGTCAGCTTACATCTTAAGACTGCGTTCCTAGTCTCTGTTCTGCACATCCTCTCTGCATCACGATCACACAGCATGCCATTTCAGCCAGATTGAAACATTCCATCCCAAGGGTGATGTGTCTAAACGTGCTATTTACAGGGCAGTAGGCCTTTCCTACCCCACTCATACTGAGCTTCGCCATGTGACTGGCCTCCTTTACAATGTTTCAGTGCCCACAGAACTTTTTTTTACTCTTCTGGACTCTGCATTGAGAAGAACAGGTTCCAGAGTAACCCTAGATCCTAGAAGAGTTAGGAGACGTTTGGAGATGACCTGAACCCAGCCAACAATTTAGAATCAGTCCCACTCCACTCAACAGAGCCCAGTAGCACAAAAATCTTATACCAGTCAAAACTACAGTTAAATGCTTGCCACAAGCCCTGAATTTGAAGGATGTATGTTATATGGTGGGAAGGCAACAGTTGCTGATAAAGTTGTCCTGAGAACTGCTGAACTAGGGACAGGCATCATGAACATTCCCATGTTATGAATTGGAATTCTGAAAGCTGCGGGAACTTGTCTAAGACCACACAGTCAGAAAGTGGCAGCTCAGAGACTCACACCCAAGACTCTGGCCTCAATCTCCTCCCTCAATCCCCCTGCCACTTCAAACTGACCAGTCCAGCTCCTCCAGCTCTCGGCCTCTCATGACTTCCTGGATCTCTGCCCGGCACTTCTCCTGGTACTCTGGATACTTTGCCAGGTTGAACAGCGCCCACGACAGCCCACTAGATGTTGTGTCATGACCTATGGGCAGACAGATGTTGGAAAGCTATCGCTTTCTCGGGCAGATTAGAGAGTCCCCCAGGGTGTTCCCCACAGCAGGAGGATGGGGGTGCTTCTTCCCACCAACCCTCAGCCTCACTCAGCATCCTTACCTTCGAACATGAAAGTGTCTGCCTCAGCCCGGATGTCCTCATTGGATAATTCTTTTCCCTCTTCATCCTGAAACGGACAGTGGAGGATGCTGAGCTCACTGTACTCCACTTCCTACATCCTAGGGGCACCCCAAAGATATACCTGTTTCCCCATTTGTCTATTTCATTCTCCTTCTCTTTCTACTTTTATTTTTTAATTTATTCACTTATTGTATGCACACATTTATTTAGCGTGTGTATTTAGTACATACACGTGAGCACTGTGTACAATGCATATACTATGGTGCACATGTGAGAGCCAGAGGACAACTTGTTGAGGTCATTTCTCTCCTTCATACATGTGGGTACCAGGGATTGAACTCGGGCTGTCAGGCTTTGCAGCAACCGTATTTACCAGCTTAGCCATGTTCTCAGATTGTCTTTCTCTTCCACCCAACTCTATCAGAGACTTCATGTGCAGCTCAGACTGGTCTTAAGCTTGAGATCCTCCTATCTCAGTCTCCCAAAAGTTGGAGTTACAGATGTGCACTTCTGTGCTTGGCTTGCCATCCTGCCCTGTCTCTCTTAAACTAATGAGTGTAAATATTTCAGGCAGAGTGAAGGACGCAACCTACTATAAGACAGACAACTGGGGAATGGAGGAGGAATGTCGAACGGAGTTCATACAGGCATAACCTGATAATTATATTACAGTACAAAAAATGAATTAGGGGAACAAAAAGATGGATCAATAGGAAAAGGTGTCTCCTGCCCAACCCAATAGACTGAGTTCCATTCCCAGAACCCACATGGTATAAAAGAGAATCAGCTTCTACAGTTTGCCCTCTGACCTCCACTTTTCACAGGTTTTGTGGCCCAGTGTAGTCTCAAATTGACAATTCTGTTTCAACCTCCCAAGTCCTGGTATTATGTGTCACCACAGCCAGCTATTCTAAGTTACCTGGAGATAACTTATGTCTACAAAAGGACCATCACAATTTTTGCATGCAACTGCTTAATCTTGATGCTGCACACCTGCAGTTACTGAGCAGCCCCTGGCAACCGTTTATCCTGCTAGATGGCCAACAACTTTGTCATCAGATCTTAGCAGCACCTAGCTACAAGAGATAGGTACTGTGCTCTCAATAAAATATCCTCTAAGTGGCAGAGCCATGGCTGGAATACAGAACTATATAAAAAATTCCACACAAGAAGCTGAGCATGGTGTCATACCCCTGTGGTACCAGCACTAAGGAGACAGAGTCTGGGGGATCAGAAATTCAAAGCCATCCTTATGTACATAAGGATTTTGAGGTTAGTATTGGCTAGATGAAGCATTGCCTCAAAAATACAAAAATAAAAAATAAAAATAAAGCAACAGACTAAGAAGGCTGGACAGATAGCTAAGAGTGCTTGCTGCTCTGTAGAAGACCTGGATTTGGTTCTCAGTGCCCACATCAGGTAGCGCACAACTGCCTGGAACTCTAGCTCCAACGAGTCTGACCTCTTCTGGACTCTAAGGGCACTTGTACTCAGACACACGTGTACACATATTTAAAAGTAAAATAAATGTAAAAACAAGGGACTGGAAGGAGGATTTTGATGGTAGGAGGACTTGCATTACAAATAAGAAGACCTGAGTTTAGATCTCCAACACCCATGTCAAAAAGAATAAAGGAAAGAAAGAAAGGAAGAAAGAAAGGAAGGTGTGGATTGGTGCACATTGAGGACAGAGAGACACAAATCTCTACTGTTGGCTGGACAACCAAACTAGATGAAATAGTAAGACTCCAGTCCTATGAGAGACCCTGTCTCAAGGCGATAAGTCAGAAAGCCAAAGAGGAAGACACCAAACTTTCTGCTCTGGCTGACAAATTCAAATGTGCCTGCATAGACACCCACACACTTATGTACACATCATACACACAAAGAATGAACTGTAGCTGAATGATAGAGCACTTGCCTCAAATTCTTCATAGCCTGGCTTCAAGTCTCAGAACTCCAATGATAATAAAAATAAGAACATTTGGTTGGAAGTTTGCTCAGTGGTTACAAGCAATTGCTGCTCTTCTAAAGGATCCTTGTTCACTTCCTAGAACCTCGTGGGGAATGGCTTCCAGGTATCCACTGCTCTCTTCTGACCTCCATGGGCATTGGCACTTGTATGTACATACTCACAAATAGACATGTAATTAAAAATAAGAGTATCTGCACAGAACCTACAAACACATTCTTGCATACTTTAACCCATGAGTAGGAAACAGACTAGCTGAGCATGGTGGTATACATGTAATCTTGCCATCCAGGAGGTTGAGAAAGAGGACTGTAGAGTTTAAGTTTGAGGCCAACCTGAGAACTGGAGAGGGAAAGGAGGGGAGTGGGGATAAATAGGTTGAGCTGGCAAGATGGCTCAGCGAGTGAAGGCACTTTGACACTGAGCCCAGTGGACCTAAGTTTGATTCCTAGGACCAGACCCACATAGTTGAAGGAAAAAACCATCTCCCAGGAGTTGTCTTCTGACCACCTCTGTGGCAGGAATGTGCACCCCATATACAGAGAGAAACACACACACACACACACACACGGACGCACAAATTAATCAGTGTGACTGTTTTGTTTTGAGACAAGGTCTCAGTATGGAGCCCTGGATGTTCTGGATCTTGCTTTATAGACTCCCCTGGCCTCTAACTCACAGGACTCTGCCTGCCTCTGCCTCCTAAGTATTGGGATTAAAGGCATGTACCACATCCTTAGCTAATCACTGTAATTAAAAGGGTTTGTTTTAAAAGAAGGAAGCTGTGTATGTGTCCAGTAGAGAGCTTAATTGTTTTGATATCAGTTGTTCCAGCAGGACTCACAGCCAACTTGTTTACATATACAGGGATGTTCCACAGGACAAACCACACGCTAGACTATAATGGGGCTCATTAAATTAAAAGGACTAAAGTACTCTGTTGTGACATCTGAATAAACCTACCCCCATTATGCACCCCCTGTAATCCCTGCGACTTTGAGCATCTTTTTTCAGCAGTGACTGCAATTCCCAACCGGCCTCTAGGGGCAGGAGCCCGCTTTCACCAATTCTCACCTTGGCCAGCAGCAGCACGTCTATGAAGTCCAAGGTCTTGCCCTGCTTGGCCTTCAGCCATGCCTCGGCGCCCTGCTGGCGCAGCGCCCGCCGCCGCTCCTGTATGACTTCAGTGGTGAAGTTGTGCACCGTGTCGCAGGCCTGGCGGAAACGCCGCCCATCTGGTGTGAGGTAGTAGATGAAATCCAGGTAGTGATGCAAGCGGTATTGGCGCCGCACCACCAGAGCGCTTAGTTCGATGATGGAAGAGATGTAATCGCTCATTCTCCTGCAGAGAGAAGGGCTGTGAGCCACCTGCGCGGCCCAGAGACACACAGGGCAGCCCAGAGGCCGTTGCATAACAACAAACAGATATTAACCTATCTCGTTATTTTTTAAAATTATTTTTATGTTATGTGTATGCATGTTTGCCAGCGCGTATGTCTGTGCAGCGCGCAAGTGAAGAGACCCAAAAGGAAGCCTGATCCACTGGGCTGGAGTTACAGATGATTGTGAGCTGCCATGTGGGTGTCTGGAACTGAACACTGAGCTCTCTAAGGGCAGCAAGGGCAGATAGCTGGCCCTTCTCTCCGACCCATATATTTTCTTTTAATCTCTCTCTCTCTCTCTCTCTCTCTCTCTCTCTCTCTCCATGTGTATGTGCGTGTGTGTTGCTGGAGATGGAATGTAAAGGTTTGCACATTCTTCTAGGCAAGCACTTTACCAACTGAGGTCTCTCACCAACTTTCCGTTGTTTTGAAATGTTCATCATGTTGCCCAGGATGAACTCAAACTCATTATACAGCAAAGAATGACCTTGAACTTCTGACCTTCCTGCCTTTACTCACCCAAATACTTGAATTACACCACCACACGTGGCTTATTTTATTCAAACGCTATTTGTCTTATCATTATTTTATTTTTATTTGTTTTATGTGTACAAGTGCTTTGGTTGCACATCGGTACACCACATGTGTCCCTGCTGCCCTCAGAAGTCAGAAGAGGATGTAGACCCCTGGAACCAGAGTTACAGTGGGTGGTGAGCTGCTAGATGGATGCTGGGAATCAAACCTGTATCGTCAGCAATAGCATCAAGGGCTCTAAATCACTTAGACACCTCTCCTGCTGTGTTTTTATTACTAACTCCAGGGGGAGGGGTCCTGAGTATATACATGCCCACCACACGCATGCAGGTGCCCTGCGAGGCCAGATCCCCTGGAAGTGGAGGTACAGGTGGCTCTTAACTGCCCATCATGAGTGCTTAAACTCCAAATTCCAGTCCTATGCAAGACATTATGTGCTTATAACCACTGGATCATCTCTTCAGCTCCGTACCTGCTTAATTTAACTTTATTGCACAAGACTAGAGATGGAGCAGAGGGCGCTCTACATGAGAGACACAGCGCTTCACAGCTGTACAACCAGCCCCATAACAAACACTGAGGCACGAACTGAGTAATTGTTATTTTATTAGTTTAGTCAACAAATATTCACTGAATGCTTTTTACATGCCAGAGAAACTGCCAAATAATTTTATCCTTAAAGCATCCTCAAAGTCAGGTATTTTCATCTTTGCCTTACAAAGGACTGGAGATTGTGGCTCCGTCCTGTAATCCCAACACTCAGGAGGTGGAATCAGGAGGATCAGAACTCCACCCTGGGCACCGTGTGAAAGCCTGTGTCAGAAACCAGGAGGATGGATGGAGGTATGACCCAGCCCTTAAGAACACATGCTGCTCTCCCAGAAGACTCAAGTTTGATTCCCAGCAGCCATGTTGGACCCCTCGCAGCTGCCTGTAACTCCAGCTCCAGAGCACCTGACACCTCTAAGTGTTATAGGCACCTGCACTCATGTGCACATACCTGTGCACAGACACACAGCCATAGCTTTTCATATATATATATATGTATATGTATATATATATATATATATGAAGGAAAGGAAGTGGGACAATGAAGGAAAAAGGGGGGATAAGGATGAAGAAAAATAACAATACAGGAAGAAGAGGAAGAAAGTAAAGGGGATAGGAAGACAGGAGGAAGGAGAAGAGAAAACAAAAAGAACTAGGAAATGAAAGAATGAGCTGGATATTTCTAGGCTACACCCTCTCTGTGGGGAAATGGGGAAAATAGTGTTTCCTGAGCATCTACTAAGTGCCAAGACACTAGCTGACATAGGTTTGCTTACTTAATTATGCATTTATGTGGGTTTTGTTTTCATTTTTGCTTGTTTGTTTGTTGTTTGTTGTTTGCTTGCTGCTCACTTTTGAGATAGGTTCTTATGAGGTGATCCAGGACAGCCTAGAACTCACTACACAAGTTGTCCTTGACTGAGAGCAGTATCCTCCACTCTGACTCCAGAGCACTGAGATCAAAAGGCATGTGCCACCAGGTTGTCTGAGGTTTTGGTTTTCACTACGTTGTCCAGGCTTAACTCAAACTCGGCATCCTCTTGTCTCAACCTCTCAAATACTGAGATTAGGGATTTCAGGCGTGGACCACCACACCCAGCCAAAATCTCATTTGATCCTTTTTATAAGAGAACTGAAGCTGAGAGAGGTGATGTCACTTTGAAGTCCACACAGGAAGAAAAAAAAGAAAGGAAGGTTTCTTTCTGAGGGGATGTGGCCTTAGTTTGCACCACAACAGGGACGGTCCCTCTCTCCTCCCACTCCCACCCACCCTGGGGGCCATACTTACTCCTGGCAGTCACTGTTGTAGCTGAATACACATTTCTGAAGGCTGTCCAGGGTCATGAGGCTGACGTGCTCAAACATGTCAAAGGAGGTCACTGAGCCCTCTGTCAGATGCCGCCGCCATTTAGCCTGTAAGGGAGAAACAAGGCAATCAGGTATGAAGAACAACAGCTGGTTAGACAGCAGCCAGGCAGGATCCTCAAGGCCAATACAGTTCACACATAGCAAAGGATGCTCCGCCCCCAGCTCCATTTGTGGCCTCCCCTGCTGAGGCCAACCTCTTCCCACTACTCAGTCTTAGGACTCACGTGCATGATGTTTGTGCACTGGTTGAAAATCTTCATGTAGGGCTTCAGGATGTCAAAATGGAAGGCAGGTGTGAGCAGGCGTCGATGCCGGCTCCATTTGTTCCCTTTGCTGATCAAAAGTCCATCCCCTGAACCCAGAAACACAAGGCTAGAAGTCTATCACCGCTGAAGCCCTCCAAGGAATCGCACACCCTTCCCTTACTCCGGGTGTAAAAGACAATCAGTATGACTCCGGTTTCAGTATGAGATGTGCTTAGAGCCCATTGGGGAATCACAGAGGGGGACGACCTGGGCCCATCTTCCCCAACTGCTGCTGGTGCCTGCTTACGGGATCTCAGTTCATGTATCAGGAACCGAGGGAATCTTCAGTCCCAAGACACACACCAGATAGGGCTTTTGACTTTAACTACTGGGGTAGGAATCTAGGGAGGGGACAATGTAGACACCAGAAGGATAAGGACCTCCTTGAAAAACTCACCTAATGGGAAATCCCAGGGACAGATAAATATTAGAAATATAAAAGCCAGTTTGGGATCAAATTGGGGGATGGGCAGCCATTTGGTTTTTCTCTAGGCTAACACTCAACTCTGTTATGTTGTAAGATAAACTGGCTTACTTTCCGTACTCTGAGTCTCCAGGACTCTTATTATGAAGTGAGGATCATTGTTTCCCACACCTGAAACCCCAGCTTCATCCTCCCCTTCAGCACTTACCTAACCAAGGCTTCAGGAAGCTATAGAAAAACTCATCCTTGGGTGCAGTGGCAGCTGTGGGGAGAGGAGTGGGAATGACGAGTCTAGAAAGCGTTCTGACCCTTGACCTCTGCTTGTGACCTCCTCAGGCCTCTTCTCTGGGCCCCTGCCTCCCATCTGGCCCCACCTTCACACCTTGAGAAATCTTACAACATGCTGGTCTGAACTTGAGTCTCTCCTGCTCAGACCCCTCCCATGGCTCGCCACTGCTTTTGTAGAAAGAACTAGGAGTTGGGCACGGTGTGCATTATGCTTGTACAGTATGGTCCTACATTATGCTAGGAATCCAAGTAGTTGAGAGACGAAGTCAGGAGAATCACTGTAAATTTCAGGACAGCATCAGTTATATACACAGTGAGTTCCAGGCCAGTCTGGGCTGCTGTGTAATAATAGTTTTTCTTGGGGGAGGGGGAAGGGGGCGGGAATTTTGTGCCTGCAAGATAGCTCTGTATGAAAGGGTGCTTTCCTACCTGATGACCTGAGTTTATCACCTGGAACTCAGAAGGAAGAAGGAGAAAACTGATCTCACAAGTTGTCCTCTAGCATCTACATACATGATATGGTACATACTCACGTTATCATACACACACATGCACACACATACACACACACACACCAAATTAATAAATATAAAAGAAACCCAAGCTTTAGAAAAAATATCTATCTTTACGTGTGTTTGTCTGTCTGTCTATGTTTGTATTTTAGACACACACACGCCCTGACACTTGTAAGAGTCAACACCCCTCCATCTGGGTCACAGAGATCAAAGTCATTTGATCAGGCTTCCAGCAGTCTCCTTTACCTGCTGTGGCATCCCATTGTCCTAAATGCTGGCCTTTCTCATATTAAAAAAATAATAATAACCAAGTCAAATAAAGAGAATCCATTCTTAGCCTACCACTGCTCCACTGCTGGCTCTGCCTCATCCAGTCCACGGCATGCCTCTTCCACTCAGCTCTTCAACAATCTCTCAGCAAGCGGTCGCTCACACAGGCAGCCCGGCTGTGCTCCCATAGGAAAGCGGATGCCCTCTGACTCTCCCTGCTGTCACTATCAGCTCTGGCCACCTGAGTCACAGCAGTCCTCCCACAGACACACTCCCTTCCCTTGTCTGTCTGCTTTGCTGGCCCCAAGGGGATCAAATCTGTGGCATTGGTGGCGTCTTCGCCAAGCCACCCACCTGTCACTGTCATTTTCAAAGGGCTTGTTTTCAAAGCCAGCTGTGATCAGCCCCGGTCCAGATTTTGCTCCAAGCAGACAGCTCCACCCTCTGAACCCTTGCCACTCTGCCACACAGAACCAACAACACAGAGCCTCTCTGCTCCTAAACAATGTCAAGTGTTCCTGGTGGTTGGAGACCATACCTGTGTTCCTCAGAGTTTTGATGCTGAGGCAGAAGATTGACGTCAACTTGTGATACAAAGTGAGATTCTTTTACCTTATAAGCACAAGGGACTGGGTTTGGTCCCCAGAACCCATATTTAAACAGTAACGACAAAGCCAGTGACTGTCAGTGGGCAGTGAGGTAACTCATCTGTAAAGGAGCTTATGGCCAAGCCTGAACACCTAAGTTCCCATCTCGGGCCCCACAAGGTGGAGAGAATCAATGCCTGTGGCTTGTTCTCTGACCTCTTCACATGCACTGTGGCACTAGAGGCCTCTGCTCCCCTCTCTAGATCCCAGCATTGAGGAGAGGAAGAGAGAAGCAAATGTCGAGCTCATAGGTCAGCCAGCCTTGACTACTTTCAAGCTCCAGGTCAATGAAAGATCCTATCTCAAAAATAAAGTGGACAGAACCTGAGGAATGACAGCTGAGATTGTCCTCAGGCCTCCACATGCATACATGCATGTATACATACACCCCAAACCAATACACACACTCACGTGCACACACACACACACACACACACACACCTCCAACAGCTGGATACTTCCCAAGTCACAAGTTAGAGAATCAGGAAGGTCCCATTTTCCTTTTCTAACCCACATCCACTAAGTTTTCTGGCTGGATCTGGCTTCCCTAACAGTCAGGGAAACTGATGTGGCAGGTTTGGCTGAGCATGCACTAATGAGGCAGGTCAGGGTGTCCTACAGCAGGGTGTTGGGGTGAGCTCCTGCTCCTGGTGGCTTTAGATAAAACCCTGATGTTCTGCTGCTGCTTACTTTTCTGAAGTGCAAACTTTGCAGTGAAGTCTAGGAAGGAACCCCATGTCAACTGTGAGACTCCATGCTCCCAAGAACCTCAAAGAGGAGGGTGCTATTTGTCACTATGAGGTTCAGAACATCAGTGGATCCCAGATCTTTGTAGATGATGTTGCAAAGACTGCTAACCACAGAAACCCAGAGAAATCAAAGCTGATTCAGTGAGATAGGTTTGGTGGTGTCTACCTGAAAGCCCAGAAGGAAGCAGGAATTTCAGAAGTTCAAGATCACCTTGAGCTACATAGTAAGTTCAAAGCCATCCTGGGACACCTGAGACTCTGCCAAAAAAAATAAAATCTTTCTTTCAGTGAATGAATGAATCAAAAGGTGGATGGAAGACAGAAAAAATAGGAATTGGGAAAATGGCTCTGAAAGTAAGAGCACTTGTCGTGTAAGCATGAGGACTGAGTGTTGGCCCCAGAACCCAGGGGAAAAACTATGGGCAGGGAGATGGTCCTGTGGGCAAAGACACTTGTCACCAAGCCTAAAGACCTGAGTTAGATCCGCAGAACCCCCGTGGTTAAAGGAAAGAATCTGCTCTTGCAAGCTGTTCTCTCACCTCTACGTATGTGGTGTGGCTCACGTCTACCCCAACACACATACAAAATGCATAAATAAATAAAAACTGAAATTATAAAAATCAAATCACACATGGCTGCATGCACCTGTGACCCCAGTGCTGGAGAGTGAAAACAGAATATCTAAGGCTCACAGGCCACCAGCCTAGCTGAAAAAATGTCAAGCCTCAGGTTCAGTAAGGTCGTGCTCCTTGTACTACAAGTGTGCACAGTCACATACACATGTGTGCACACATACACACATGCATACTTGTTTTTATTTTTAAAATAATAAAGCAAAGAAAGGAAGGGAAGGAGAAATGGATATTGGATGGATGAACGGATGGATGGATGGATGGATGGATGGATGGATGGATAGTGGGGCTGGTAGGTGGATAGAGAGGGGTTGAAAAATAGGTGAATGAATAATAAGAAGAGTAGGAATATGGATGGGTGGCAGATGAATGGTGAGTATATGGATGATTGGGTGATTATGTGGGTGGATAGATGGGTGGATGATGTGTAGGCAGATGAATGGGTTGGTAGGTGGGTATAACTGGATGACTGAGTGGGTGAGTAACCTGATGTATAAACAGATTGATGGATGAATGTGCAGATGGATAGGCAGATAGGTGAATGGATGGATATATGCATGGATGCATGGATGGATGGGTGGATAGATGGATGGATGAGCATATGTGTGGTGGACTGTTGCCTAGGTGGCTGGATAGGTGAGTGGATGAACGCCCAGAAGAATGTGTATATGAAAGGGGCAGTTCTGATGCTAAGATCCTGTTCCTCAATTGCTTCTTAATCTGTCAGTAAAGAAAGCCAGGGGCCAATCGATGAGTGGAAGGTACAGGCTGAACTTCCAGGTCCCAGGAGAAAGAGGCAGATGAAAGGAAGGAGAGGAAGAGTTTTCTACCATGCTTTGGAGGGAGAAGAAGAGCCAACAACCATGTAAGATCTCAAAACAAAGTAGTCACATAGGCTGCTCCTGTGGGGGGGCTAGAGGAATTTACCAACTGAAGTTTAGGGCAGGTGGGAGAGACTGAGATAAGAAACTGATAAGGACACGATTTTCCAGGTGGGAGATAGCAGCACTCAGCAGTTGTGCCAGTTGGCAAGTTATAAAGGAACAAACTGTGTGTGTGGTTGTGTGCGTGTGTGTGTGTGTGTGTGTGTGTGTGTGTGTGTGTGTGTGTTTTCTCCAAGAATTCAAGGGAAGCCAGGTGGGGGCTGATATCACAGTCACCTCCCAGTGCAAAGGTGGTAGAGTAAAACTATATGCAACACATGTATGCATGCATGCATGCATGGATAGATGATTGGGAGGGTGGATGGACAGATGAGGGGATAAGTATGTAGACAGATGTATGGCTGTCCAGCCAGATAGATAGATGGGTGGATATATGGAGGGATGGATGGATGGATGGCGACGTCCTTCTTGTACACACCATAGAAAGGTTTGAGTGGAGAGACATCCAAGAATGAAGTATGTACACCCAATGTGATTCAGCCACCAATGCACACTCCCCTGCACTGGCAAACTGTATGCAGAGTCATCCTTCATCCGCACACCCCTTTGGTTGCCTTTCCATGCCCAACCCATGCAAGGTGATGCCAATGACCTAATGATGGCTCAGCTCCACTCCCTGCCTTCAGGAGCTCCTGGGTAGGGTGGGAAAGGGAAGGAGAGGTCCACGCCAGCCAAAACGCAGAGAGTGTGCCAGGTGCTATGAAAGCCACGGGGGAAAGGCTGTTGGAAGGCAGAGAGGCTTCCTAGTGGAAGAGGCCCTGAAAGCCAGATGGCAGGATCGTCACCTCTTCTCTCTTAGTTTTGGAAACCAGGCTAAGGTAGTCAGGATTCTTACTGATACCCAGAGCTGGTACACTGCTGTCTGGCTCATATGCCTGCCATTGTCCCTAGCACCCCAGGATAAAGTGCAAACCCATCTGTACTCTGGTCCAGCTTCTGCTTAACTCTCAGCCTCATTTCCTACTTCACCATGTATATGCCTTCCACTCCATCCAAGCCAGGGTACCTGAATTCCCATAGTACCTTCCAACATCTGTACCTCTGAACTGGCAAGCCTCCCTATCTTCAACTGTATACCTGCCTAACTCCTACACATTCTGCAAAGCCTCACTTTATTGACCGTTTTTCCAGGAAGCTCATTGCTTTCCCATCCTCTGTCCCCTTCCCAGCTGCATCACTGTCCCTCCATGATGGTCATGCTAGAAGGAGAAACTGCCTCTACCAGGCTGGTAACGGCACATTAAAGGAAAGGGCTTCAGAAAAGTTCCTGCTACATGCTGCCCTGCTCAGAGGAGCTCGTATACACAAAACTATCTTAGCACCTTGGCCTGGGGCCAGACTTCAGCTCTGCCAGTACTTGTTATGTCCATGGCTGCCTTGTCTAACTTCAGTGTAAGAGGATGGGGGAGAGATACCCAGGGAATGCCCCAACCTCTCAGAGGAGGGGGGAGGGAGGAAGGGACTCTGGGAGAGGGGCAGGATTTGGGGTGTTAATAATTAATTTTTAAAAAGAAGAAATAAAGGGACAAAAAGCAGGATGGGGTACAGGGTGGGGGTGGACATGAGAGTACAGCCCTGTGTATAAATGATCCCAGCAGCATTGTTCAAAGCAGCTAGCAGTTAAGTGACTGAATGCAGCCAGGGGGCATCCTGGGCCACAGTGGCAGTGGAGAGAGGCCAGGTCCACAATGAGGGGCAGGAGGGCAGGAAGCTGCTGGGGCCCCATACCCAGATCATAAAAAGCACAAGACCGATCTGTACCATGGTGTGGATGAACCTGGGAGACAAGAGGCTGTGAGAAGCCCGACACCAGAGCATCCAGAAGCATCAGGTCCATCTAATAGAAAGCAGGTTATGGAAGCCAGGAGATACAGCAGGGAGGAACCAGAGACAAGATTGCCTCATAGCACAAGCTCTCTGTGGGATGATGAAAAAGCTTTGAAAACAGAAAGAGTAAGTTGTTGCACAACCCTGTGAACACACCCAGTCATCACTGATGGTTCACCTACAAACACTGCACTGTGCACTGAGTCAAGTCTTCCAGGATACAGTAAGAATGCAGCCAGGGGTGGGGGCGTCCTGGGCACCAGTGGCAGTGGCGAGTGGCCGGGCCCACAGTGAGGGGCAGGAGGGCAGGAAGGTGCTGGGGCCCCATACCCAGATCCAGGCCCTCTCAACACTCCATCCTGCTCCTCCCGTGGAGGCAGCCAGGGCTACGGGCTTGAATGGGGAGGAAAGAGAGTGGAGGAGACTAGCTATGTTTGCCAAGTGCCTGAGCACAGCCAAGAGGCTCTCTTTGGAGAATTCAACTAGGAACCTGATGGTGGAGGAAGAAAGAGGAGGAGGAAGAGGAGGAGGAGGAGGAGGAGGAGGAGGAGGAGGAGGAGGAGGAAGAGGAGGAGGAGGAGGAAGAAGAGGAGGAAGAGGATGAGGAAGAGGAAGAGGAGGAAGAGGAGGAGGAGGAGAACAAAAAGGAGCAGAAAGAAGAGGAAGAGAAGGGAGGGAGAGAGAAAGATAAGAGAAAAGACAGTAGAAGAGAAAAAAACAGTAAGGTGGCTCCCTCTGAGGGTAAAAAAGCTTGCTACTGAGCCTGAGGGCCTCAGCTCCACCCTCAGGACTCACAGGGGAAAGGAGAGAACTGACTTCCACAATTTTATGGATACATGAACACATGTACACACTAAAGTGTAATAATAAACATTTTTAAGGCACAAGAGAACAGAGTGGTGGCACACACCTGAACAGATCATTAGTGTGAGCCAGCCTGAGCTATATGCAAAGACCCTGTCTCCAAATACCAAGCTGTGGTTCCAACACCCCAGCGGCGAAGTGAAACACAGAATCACACCAAACAGTCCCCTCTTGGCTATGAAGATGATCAGCTCCATGCAAGGCCATGCTGAGGACCCACTTCAGGTGAATAGACCTGAATAGACTCATCCACCCTGAAGGATTAGGACTGAAAATGGGACACCTAGAAAACAGACCCCTGGGCAATTATGGAAGACTTCCTGGAAGAAGGAGCCCATGGAGCTGAGTGTTGAGGATGAATGAGCACACTTGGGATAAGTGGGGACAGCAGACAGAGGTACTGACTTCTGCCTTGCTGCCAGCAGGCTGCCCACCGGGCCACCGAAATGCTTGGTCATGGTAGGTAGGCATGTCACAGTCTTAGTGAAGGGACTGTCATGGCCTACAACTGAGCAACACTTACTTACCAACCCCTTGGATAAATAAGTTGCTTAGATGTGACTGCAGCAGGTACACAGCCTTGCAACACTCCTGAAACTCTTACCCACCTCCCCACTATTGCCCACGTTCTCACAACCTGCTTGCCTGGCCCACTTTGGTGAACTTCTATCCATTCCTCAAATCCCTACTCAAGAAACACTTCCTCTGGAGCACCCACATATCTGTAACCCTAGGAGAATTCTGGGAGTTGAAAGTTGATTCATCCCTCTGAGATCCAACCTGCCTACCTGAGGCACCCAACACAGGCTTGATGAAATCAGGATGTACAAGCACCAAGAGAGGCAGGCAAGGTCCAACCCACGCCAGGATGATGTGGTGCATGGTGTCCAGCACTTTCTTCTCATTTTGAAGGCCCTTCTCATTGGGAAGATACTGTGACAGATAAAGAGAAACAATGAAGACATGACAACTCACCTTATTCTGTTCTTCCTTCCCTTGCTCCCTTTCTTCCTCCCTCCCATCACTGTCTGTCTCCCCCAGAACACTGAAGACAAAGATTTGGTGTCTTGATGAGCTTCTTTGAGTCGTTCCCTGCTCTAAAATAAGAAAGAACAATAGGGCTGGGGTGTGGCTCAGGGACCAGAATCCCAGAATCCCCCAGTGAGGGTTTGGGGACATGCCTGAGGGGCAGGATATGTGAGACATTGCCTCACATGTGTAAGAACCTGGATTCCAAAGTCAGCATAGGAGAGAGAGAGAGAGAGAAGTCTTGGTCTCTATGAAAAAACACTGAACAGATAGCTATAAGATGTTGTAAACAAGCAGTTTTGGTAGAAATTTACCAGCCTGGATGAGAACAAGTAGTCATAGGTCTTGTGGATAGTCATAGACCTTGGGTAGCCTTGGTGGATAGTACCAACTTAGATAAGGACAAGTGAATCATAGGCGGAGTCATGGTGACCTGTCCCCTGAACCTTCACCCAGCTGACACTCTGTTCTGGAAGATATCTGTACTCTCCCTGAACACCTATGCTCCTGCACCATCCCCTTCCCCACATCCTACCTTTTTGTGTATATAACCCCTGTGTGAAAAAGTAAAGATGGCGGTTTGATCAGCCTATAGACAAGCCGCTATTCTTTGTGTCTACCTGTTCCCCCACACACACTCTCTTTCAGATGATCTCCCCAGACCCCTGTTTAATGCCCTGCTGGATGGGACAGCCTACATGATAAGATTTTGTGTGTGTATATATATATATATATATATATATATATATATGCAAGGAGAGAGTTTGAATCCAAGTGCAGCATCATAGAGTTCAAATAATGAAAATAGCCACATATGATAGTGGACACCTTTAGTGCCTTTAATCCCAGTACCCAGTACTTGGGAAGCAGACACATGCAGACCACTATGAGTTCAAGACCAGCCTGGTGTACATAGCAAGTTCTAGGACAGTCAGGGCTACATAGAAAGATCATGTCTCAGAACAAAACAAACAAAAGAATAAGAGTAGATTCACCCTGAGAGGTAAAGTTAAAAAACCAAACTCTCCACAATTCCCATCCTTGCCCCCACTCTGGGCCCTGGGACCCAAATTTTGTGGGCATCAGTAACTCTCTGCTTCAGTGGTAACTACACAACTATAGAAGAAACTTACCTTTATTTTTTATTCTTCCTATTTTAGTTTTTAATAACTTATTCTTATTTTATGTGCATTGGTATTCTGCCTACATATATGTCTATATGGGAGTCTCAGATCTTGTTGCCACAGGAAGTTATGAACCACCATGTGGGTGCATGGGAATTGAACCTGGGTCCCCTGGAAGAGCATTCAGTACTCTTAACCACTGAGCCATTTCTCTCCAGCCTCTTTCCCCACACCCCATTGTTGTTGTTGTTGTTGTTGTTGTTGTTGTTGTTACCATTCTAGGCATAGATACTTTTCTTTAAAAAGTAACTGGTCGTGCCGGTAACTGCAGTGCAGCTACTGCACCCGTGTGTACATCTTGCCTGGCAGGTCTTTACTGTAACATTCAGCTCCAGCAAGCCCACTGATGTTGCCATTCAGGCCCCAGTGGCTTGCATTCCAGCTTCCAATACTATGAAAACTAGCTAGCAGGAGACACTTAACCCAACTGTATGACCCTGGGCAAATTGCTTGCCTCCTCTGAACTTTGGTCTCCTACTCCATACAGTGACTCCACTTCTAACCCAGCCTGCCCAGCTCTGTCCCTGCACACTCACCATGCTCATGTGGCCCAGCAGCCAGTGGCGGCCCGGAGGCTCTGGGAAGCAGCTCAACCTGCGGCAGGTGACACGGAAGTCACTGAATAATTTGAATGCCTGCATCAGCAGGCGGAAGAGGAAGAAAAGGAGCAATAGCAGCAGAGCCGACACTACATACACTCGAAAGGCCGTCTTCTCCAGCCCCAGTAGATGCAACAGGTAGTCAGTGATGGGCAGCATCCTAAGAGACACACAGGCACCAATCAGCGAGGCAAGAAGGAACCGGAGTCTAGCTTCCCTGCTTCGCACACAGGAGAGACTCATGAGGCGAGGCATCTCCCGGCTGACCTACGACCTTCACTTTGTCAGCATATACATCTTTCTTAAAACAAACAAACAAACCAAAACACAAAAACCAAACCCACTGTGGCCTGGCAATGGTGGCACACACCTTTGTTCCCAGCACTAGGGAGACAGAGGCAGGCAGATCACTGAGTTTGAGACTAGCCTGGTCTACAGAGTGAGTTCCAGGACAGCCAGGGCTACACAGAGAAACCCTGTCTCAATAAATAAATAAATAAATAAATAAATAAATAAATAGTCTCATGTTTAATTATGTGTTTATGTGGGGTAAAGGGTTATGCTTGTGAGTGTGGTGCCTTTAGAGGCTCAAAGGCCGTTTTGAGCCACCTGAAGTGGGTGTTGGGGCTCAAACGCAAGTCCTCTAGAAGAGAAACAATGCTTGTAACTGCTGAGCCAGCTCCCCAGTCCTACTTTTTCACCCTGGTTTTCTTTTCTAGTTATTTATTTGTTTATTCATTTGTGTGTTTATATATGTAATTTGCTTGTTTGTTTGTTTGTTTGTTTTGCAGTACTAGAGATGCTATACCCAGCAAGTGCTCTAACGTCTCTCTCTCCATGAACCCAGCCCCAGGATACTCTCTGCTGGGGCTCTCGCTCTCTCTCTCTCTCTCTCTCTCTCTCTCTCTCGTGTGTTTGTGTGTGTGTGTGTGTGTGTGTCTGTGTCTGTGTCTGTGTGTCTGTGTCTGTGTCTGTGTGTGTTAAATTAATCCCAGCAGAATTAACTCCAGTAGCCCAAAGCTAGATAATTCCAGATTGGCTTTCTCCTTTCCATTTCTTATATTTTTTTCTTTTTTCTTTTTTTTTCTCCTTACATTTTTTCAGTTTAAAGTAAAGATTCACATAATACATAACATTATTTTTTTAATTTTTGGAAACTTAAATGTTTAATAGTATGTATGTATGTGCGTGTGAGTATGTGCACTCATGTGCAGGTGCCTTCAGGAACCAAAAGAGTGGATCCCTCTGGGGCTGCAATTATAGGCAGTTGTGAATCACCTAACATGGGTGCTGGGAACAGAATTCCCCTCCTCTGTAAGACCAGTGCACACACTGAACCATCTTCCTACCCTCTAAATTGCCATTGTTATGTAAGCAATTCACATAATAGAATATTATTTGGCCACAAAAAAGAATAGTCTATTATTTTTGGCCAAACAGGTGCAGAAAAACATCATGTTGCATAAAATACGTCACTCAATCTTCTTTCATTGATTCATTGATTGATAAGCAGTGACTTGCTATATAACCCAGGTTAGCTTTAACTCCTGGTGTGAAGTGATACTCAGCTTCACCCTTCAAGTAGTTGGGACTGCAGGTTTGTGTAACTATGCAGGTCAAGGAAAATAAGTGAAATGCAGAAAAAATAAATTTCAGGCCAAGCATGGCAGCACATGTTGACATCCCTACTACTCAGGAAGCTGAGGCAGGGGGATTACAAGTAAGACTAACCTGGGTGGTATAGTTAAATGTTTTCAGATGAGAAAGGCAGGCAAGAAGGGAACATCAATTCTCTCTCATATGTGAATACATTTTTTAAAGTTTGTCGAGGTATAATGGTGATTATTAAGAGTCTCAGAAGAAAACTGGGCCTGATAGCACACGCCAACAATCTCCACTATTCCAAAGACTGAGGTAGGAGGATTAAAAAATCCAAGGTCTGAAGGGCCAGAGAGAGGATGCAGTGGTTAAGAACACTTCCTGCTTTTCCAGAGGACTCAAGTTTTGTTCCCAGCACATCACCTCAGGCAGCTCACACCACCTGTAACTGCAGCTCCAAAGGGTCCAACACCCTCTTCTGGCTTCCTGAAACACACACACACGCACATAAAAGTGAAAGAAAATAAATTGCATCCAAGATTTGTTCAGATCACACAGTAAGTTCTGGGCCAGACCAAAAGCCTAACGAGATTGTCTCAAATACACACACACACACACACACACACATTTCTGGAAGCCAACTGTGGTGGTGTATGCCTGAAATCTCTGCACCCGAGAGACTCAGGCTGAGGCCAGCCTGGATTACAGGGTATGTACCAAGCCAGAACTGCCTCAGAATAGATCCCATCACAAGAATAAATGATTAATAAAAATTATGAAATTAAGAAGGAAGCGCATTTCCACTGACTTTTAGCACTTTGACAATGTTGTGCAGCCACTGCCTCTGTCTATAACACTTTTATCAGAACAATACCCAGTGTCCATTAG
>NW_021605568.1:952656-987403 GCF_004785775.1 Grammomys surdaster | reverse complement strand
CCTCTGTCTATAACACTTTTATCAGAACAATACCCAGTGTCCATTAGCAGTCACTTCTGCACAAATTTTGGCATCTACTGCATCTATTGATCCCCCTTCCTTCTTTTCTTTTGTCCTTTTAAAACAATTTTTTTTTTGTTTTGGGGATAGACATGGTCTGATGTAGTACAGGCTAGCCTAAAACTCTCTGGATAGCTAAGGCTGGATCTTATCCTCTTACAGAGCAGTACTTCCCAAGTGCTGGGATGACATAGTGAACCATCCTGCCCCATTTACTCAGTGCCTGGTTTCCCTTGTGTTTCTATGGGTTTTCTTCTCTTTTGTATAAATGGCACTGTTCTTCCCTGGCTTATTCTCTCTACCTGTTCCAAGAGCAGCCACCCTGGCAAGGATCATCACTGTGATCTTTGTTCTGCTGAGTAATATCCCATCATCTGGACAAGCCACACTTTGGTTCACTTGCTCATCTGTTGGTGAATATTTGGTGTTTCCACCTCTGGGGATGGGGAAATGGGCTACTCTTGAACATGTGCGTGTATGTGTTCCTTCGGGTACCTGCTTTCAAGTCTCTTGACTTTCTTCTCTCTTTACTGGTATTTACTGAAATCGCTTCTCAGAAAAGTTGCTGGGATTCGGATCCTTGACTTTGGGCCAGTTCCTAAAGGGAATAAAACAGTGACAGGAGTTGAAGAGTGAGCAGGGACGCATGCTCTGCAGGCTTAACCCCACACACCGCAGGGCTGTGAAACCAGCTTCTCCAGGAATCCCACACAGACCAGGAGGTCGAATCCCAGCTCAGTTCCTCCAATCCAAGGAGCTCAGTTCCTCCAATCCAAGGAAGAATTGAGTACCAGGGCCGTGTATCAGCTGCAAAGTGCCTTCCTAGAGAGCCCCAGTGAGAGGCTGGGATGTAGAGTCTGGAGTAGTCTTTCTGCCTAGAATCCCCCAGTGAGGGACTAAGACATGACTCAGGGGCAGATCCCTGGCTCAGCATGCCCAAAACCCTCAGCTTAGTTCCTAGCATTGCAAAAGAAACATAGTAAAATTAAAATAGAATAAAGTTTTGGTGAGGAAGTGGAGAAACTGGAACCTGTGTGCACCATGGAGTAGAACGTAACCAGCTCAACCACTTCAGAAAGCACTCCAATTGTTCCTTTGAGAGCTAAGCAGAAGGTGGTGCCTGCCCTTTTCAGCACTGGGAAGACTAAGGCAGGAGGAGCAAGAGTTCAAGTCCATCCTCAGGCACACTGTGTCTAATCCCAGCCTGAGCTACATGAGACCTTATCTTTTTATTAGGCATGTCCACATGTGCACACACACACACACACACACACACACACACACACACACATTGGGGGGAGGAGCAGGGGAAAGGATAGAGCACCAAAGAGATGGTTCCATGGGAAAAGGCACTTAACATCAAGTCTAATGATTTGAGGTTGAGTTCCAGGACACACATGGTGGAAGGAGAGAATCAATTCCCATAAGTTAGTCTATGACCTCTACATGTATGCCATGGCATGTACACACACACACACACACACGAGCCTAATATAAACCTAGAATGACCTAATGCAGAAAGTCCACCTCTGGGTGTATATCCAGATGAAAGATGTCAAACAGTTATTTGTACAGCTCGTCCATAGCAGCAATATTCACAACAGCCAAAAAGCACATACTACCAGGCAGGGGAGTGAATGAGTAAGAGGTGGTATATACATACGATAGAGTATGATTCAGTGAAGACCAGGAAGGAGAAGTCAGGCATATGCTGTGATACAGGTGAGTCCAGAGAACATTACACTCAGCGAAATAAGCCATCACAAAAAGATCGACATTAGCTAGACACTGCAGTTCATGAATGCAATCCCAGCATTTCGGAGGTTGAGGCAGGAGGATTGCACATTCGAGGTCAACCTGGGCTATATTGTAAGACTCTGACTTGTATAACAAACAAGAAGCAACTCAATGGAGACACAAAGCAACAGTGCTGTTCTGTTTATATTACATTCCATTTGAGTCATTCAAGGTCTGGAGTCGGGAAGCAGAGTGGACTATTTAAAGGGCAAGGGAGAGCCGCATGCCAGAGAGTGTGTAACAGGGACAGTTTTCATAGCATGGAGATGGTTGGCTGTGCCACATGGTGAATGTGCTCTGTGCAGCTGAGCTGGACCCCAGAACAGCCCCACAGGGAAAACTTCTGTGGACTCTATTCTATTGCAATTTAAAGCTATTTACTGGGCATTTCAGATTGGTCGGTAGATGAAAATGCTTGCTTTGAAAGTCTGGTGCCTTGAGTTTAATCCCCAGATCCCAGTGTGGGAGAAGAGGGCCAACTACAGCAAGTAGTCCTCTGACATTTCACACAGGAGCCATGGATAAATGCACATACACAAAATAGATGTAATAGAATTAAAAATAAATAGAATTTAAAAAAACAAACAGATGTGAACCTATAAACAAACCATGTGAACCTATAACCCCAGGGTTGGAGAACACATGCAAGTGCAGAGCCAGAAACTGGCAGATTCCAGGAGCCCCAAAATGACAAACTCAAGTTCAGTGAGAGACCCCACCCCAAGGAAAGAAAGTAAAGAGAAGGGACACTGGAAGTCTTTCATTGGCCTCCACATGCATTCACCAGCACCCAGGCACAGATACAGACACACACACTTACACAAGTATAGGCCAGGAGGAACAGGTGTGTTCCTTTTGGAAGACTCTGAGGCAGGGGCAGAAGCAAGAAGTAAGCATCTTCCCAAACCGAGACACAACAGCTCTGTGTGTGTCAAGTCCCAGGCAGAAACTCAAAAGTAGTCATGCTAGCTGGGTAGTATGGCTCAGACCTGTAATGCCAGCACTCAGGAGGCTGAGACAGGGAGTCTGAGACTAAGGCCATTCTTAGTCTGGGGTACACAGTGAGACCCTGTATCAAAAAAGAAAAAAACAAAACAGAAAAAAACTAGCCAGACTCAGTGACACAGGCCTTTAATCCTAGCACTCAGGAGACAGAGACAAGTGAATTTCTGTACATTTGAGGCCAGGCTGGTCTAGAAAGTGAGTTCAGGACAGCCAGGCTTGAAAAACACAGAGATATCCTGCCTTGAAAAAACAAAGATAGATAGATAGATAGATAGATAGATAGATAGATAGATAGGCAGATAGGCAGATAGGCAGATAGGCAGATAGGCAGATAGATAGGTAGATACATACATACATACATATACATACTACACAGATACATAGATAGATAGATAGATAGATAGATAGATAGATAGATAGATAGATAGACAGATACATAGATAAATACATAGATACAGAGAGAGAGAGAGGAGACAGAGAGACAGAGAGACAGACAGAGAGAGAGAGACAGACAGGCAGGCAGGCAGGCAGGCAGACAGACAGACAAAAGGTTTGAGGGTGTAGCTCAATTGGTAGAGCATTTGCCTAGGGTGTCAGGCCCTAGGTTTCATGCCCAGAACTACATCACAGGGTAGGGGAGAGGAATGCGTGTCTGTGATCATAGACTTAGGAGGGAGAGGCCGGAGGAGCAGGCATCCAAGGCCATCCTCAGCTACATATATGCAAAAGCAGTGGTTCTCAACCTTCCTAATGCCTTGACCCTTCAATACAGTCTCTCCTATGTGTATGCACACACACGCACACACACACACACACACACACACAATCTTTTAAGTAATAAAAATAAATCTTTAAAGGGGGCCTGGAGAGGTGTCTCAGAGGCTTCAAAGAGCACTGACTGCTCTTTCGGAATACCTGTGTTTGATTCTCAGCACCCACATGGTGGTTCTTAACAATCCACAACTCCAGTTTCAGGGGATACAATGCCCTCTTCTGACCTCCGTGGATGCCCTGTATATACATGATGCATAGGCAAATATGCAGGCAAAGCATTTATATGCTCTGTACAGGGAGTTCCAGGACAGCTTAGGTGACTCAGAGAAACTCTGTCTTGAAGAAACAAAAAGAAAAAAGGAAAGGAAAGGGAAGGGAAGGGAAGGGAAGGGAAGGGAAGGGAAGGGAAGGGAAGGGAAGGGAAGGGAAGGGAAGGAGGAGGGGGAAAGAGAAAGAGAGAGGAGAGAAAGAGAGGGAGAGAGAGAGGGAGAGACAGGGACAGAGGGAGAGGGAGAAGGAGAAGAAGTGGTATAGGTAGGTAGCATTTCACCTGTGCAGCTCCCAAGGGCACACACCCTAAGAAGTATTCATAACTCTATGTGTTTAACAGTCTAACAGTAGCTGATGAGAAAGTCTCTGTGGCCAGGCCAGGGAAGCCAGCCAGTGACTGACCCCATCCACTGAGGTCCTTTCCCAAGTGCCTCCACAGCCACACCCTCACTAAAGGCTCCTCATGGCTTTCTTCAAAACACTGGGTGGCGGATGCCTTCAGTGATGTGTGTGTGACTCAGTTCTAGGCGTTGGAACTAAAGTGGTGAACATGACAGACGTGGCCCTGGCTCTCCAGGGAGGAGACTACTTACTTGTACCTGACGCAACCAGGTGCAAGGTATCTAGAGAGGGAGCAGAGGGGAGTGGCATTTAGGAACATTCTTTTAGTGAAATTTACATGTATCTATTTTTTTATGGGTCATGGTATCATGCTGAGGTCAGAGGCAAATTCGTAGGAATTGATCCTGTCCTTGCACCATATGCGGTCAAGGGATCAAACTCTGGCTATCAAACTTTTGGCAAATAGCTGCACCTGTTGATCCAGCTGTCCAATGTGATACTTTCTAATCCCCAGAATCTGCGTTGGGGCACTTCCTTCCTTCTTTCTTTCCTCCACCCTGCCCCTTTTTTATGTCTTTGTTTAATTTTTAAATTACATCTATTTATTCACATATTTATCAAGGAGGCAAGTACACCACTGTGTGTGTGGAGACAGAAGACAACCTTCAGGAACTGGTTTTTCCCTTGAGGGTCCTAGGTATTGAACTCGAGTCATCAGGCTTGGTGGCAGGTGCCTTTACCCACCGAGCCATCTTCCCAGATCCATTTCTTGTTTGTTTGTTTGTTTCACGGAGCCCAGACTGGCCTTTATCTACAGATGCTCCAGTCTCAGCTTCTCAATGTGGGGATTACAAGCATACTTCACCAGTAGCAGCTTTTTCTTTCTTTCCGGCTTGCTTGCTTGCTTCTTTTCGTGTATGCTTGCATAATGCACGTCAGGCTTCATTCTCAATTGCTCTCTGTCTTGCTCTCATCACCACTATAGCCTCTCACTGAACCCACAGCTCACTGGTTTGACTAGCTAGCTGGCCAGCAAGTCTCATGACTCCTCGTGTCTCTGCTTCCCCAGAGGGGAAGACTGACACTTTCATGCCCAGTGTTTCGTGTGTGTGCTGAGAACCAAACTCAGATGTTCATGCTCACCAGCTAAACCATCTCTCCAGCCTCACCGTCATTGTCTTCCTCAATGCATGCCTACTCTAACACACTCCATGTCTTCAGCCTGGCTCCGGAGCCCATTAGGAGTTCCCACCACCACCGCTCTCTCACCAAGGATCCCCTCCCCCAGTCCAGTGTAGAGTCCTCTTTGCCATGCGAGTCATAGGTGTTTGGGTTCTTCACTGTAGTCTCTCCTCTTCCTCCTGTGCACACTTCTGGGGACCCCACACCATTCCCAGGCCTTCAGCAACCTCATATCAGAACTGTTTTCTGTTTCAATTCCCAACAATGTTTCCCTGTCATGTGTTTAGAAGAATCTCAAATACTCAGATTTACCTCATCCCCTTCCTGCATTAAAACAAAACATGTTTTTATTAAAAATAAATAAATAAATAAATAAATAAATAAATAAATAAATAAATTCTTCAAGCTTGGGAGATGGCTCTGTGTGGAAAGATGCCTCAGCAGTTAAAAACACTTGCTGCTCTTGCAGAGAGCCTGAGTTCAGTTCCCAGCACCCACAACAGGTAGCTCACAACCACAAATAACTCCAGCTCCAGGGGTTTCCCAAGCCTCTGGTTTCTCCTAAAAGTACCTGCAATTATGAGTGTGTGTGTGTGTGTGTGTGTGTGTGTGTGTGTGTGTGTATACACACACAGGCACGCATGCAGGCAGGCGTACATGTGCATGTGTGTCTTTAAAAATTAATTTTTAAAAACACTAGAAAAACAATGTATAGCAATATCATTTCCATATTAAATGTCACTACAATAGAACGTTTTTAGATAGTTTTAAACAAAAGGAAAGGGAAGGGGCTTTTAAGGTTGCACAGCCCTTCCCCAACAATCAATTCTTTTTATCTCTTTTTCTGAGTGGGTCAATTCAACAAATGTATCCAGTGACTAGTCTGGTTCAGTTCCTGTTGCACCAGTGGTCAACAGGATTGTCTTAAAGCCCAAGTTTCACAATCACTGCCTCAAAGGAATCCTATGTGCTGGCAAATGCTTTTGCAATGCAGAATCATTCTTCTTCAGGTCTGCCTTCCCACCCCACATCTGCCCACCCCAGTGGCAGCCTCCCACTGGTTTGTCCTTGCTTCCACAGTGTTCCATGATACAGAAACTAAAAGCATCTTCTGGAGATAAAATCAGGAGACAGCAAGATGGCTCAGTGGGTAAAGGTGTTGGCTGCTAAGCCTGACGACCTGATTTCAATCCCTAGTACCCACATGGTTAAAGGAGACAATCAGCTCCCACAAGTTGACCTGTGACCTCTACGCATGCTCCATCACACACACACACACACACACACACACCAGAAAAATTGTTTTTAAATGTATAAAATTTAAATCAGATCATAAAACTCCCCTGTTCAAAATCGTCCTATGAGTGACATTCAGACACCCTGTCTGGACCGTGACACCCTGTTTTTCCTAGTACTACTGTCTCCCACCCAATCCTCCTCATTCATGGTGTCTAACACGGCCTGCCCCAGCCACAGGCCAAGCTGGTTCTCACTTCTAAGCTTTTGCATAGGCTGTTCCCTCCACTCACATGCCTTTCCCCTGCTCTGCCCACATCCCCTCCTCATTGCCAAGCCCAGCCCTGTCATCAGCTTATTTCCTTTTGCCCCGTCAGCCTCCGCCCCTGCATCACTCTGAGAAGAATGAGTGAGTACCAGCCCTAGGCAGTAGCTTTCAAAGTCATTCATTTCTTCTGTCCAGGAGCCTTTGGAGGAAACCACATGGCATCTTAGTACAGTCACGGCAAAAGTCATATCAAGCTGAGGTCTTGGCATTGAAGAGGGATTGCCATGCAAAGGAATCTTAGCTGGAGAACTCCTGGCTTTGATTCTGAGGGCTGGGTATACATGGGCACTACACAAAAATAGGAAGGGTTCTGTGCCCACCTACCTCATCCCATGCCAGGTGTGGGCTCCAGCCTACCTGAGGTCACACTCTCAGTTCTGCCCCTGGGAGAAGAAGGTGCTATAGTCTCCAACTGAGACTCTCTTGGGTGAGGTGGTTCCTCATCTGAAAAAATGGGAATAATTTGAAAAGGTCTATTGGATGTCCAAGAAAGGCCTTGATAAATAACACATTGAGGGGGCAGGGCTGGTTCAGCAGATAAACAAGTTTGCTTCCAAGCCTGGCGACCTGAGTTTAGCCTCCCAGCTCCTCCTGGTAAAAGGAGAGAACTAACTCCTACAGGTTGTTCTTTGGGCCTGGCATATGCTCCCTGGCTGTGTGTCACCCTTCCAATATAAATAAATGTGGGATCTGTTTTGTTGTGGTTTTAGATAGGGTAACCCTGGTAGATTGAATATGCTTGGCCAGTGGAAAGGGAAGTGACACTATTAGGAGGTATGGCCCTGTTGGAGGAAGTGGGTCACTGCAGGGGTGAGCTTTGAGGTCCTATGCTCAAGCTCCACCCAGTGCAGAAGAGTCCCTCCTCCTAGCTGCATGCAGAAGAGAATCTCCTCCTGGCTGCCTTTGGATCAAGATGTAGAAGTCTCTGCTCCTCTAGTACCATATCTGCCTGGATGCTGCCATGCTTCCAACCATGATGATAATGGACTGAATCTCTAAAACTGTAAGCCAACCCCAATTAAATGTTTGGCTTTATAAGAGTTGCCTTGGTCATGGTGTCTCTTCACAGCAATGAAACCCTAAGACAGTCACACTATATAGCATCTGTAGGCCAGGCTGGACTTGAACTCACAGACTCTGCTTCCCAAGCCCTCTGCTTCCCAAGTGCTTGGATTAAAGGCAAGGGCTATCATGCTTACAAAAAAAAAATTTAACTTCACTGGAACCAAAAATGATGGAGCATGTCTGTAATTCTAGGACAATCATGAGTTCCTGGGTTTCAGATCCAGACCCCATTGAGAGAAAGAAAGAGAGAAAGAGGGAGGGAGAGGGAGGGAGGGAGGGAGGGAGGGAGGGAGGGAGGGAGGGAGGGAGAGAAGGTGCTTGCTGACAAGCCTAACAATCTGAGTTTAATCCCGGATACCCACATGGTGGATGAAGAAAACCAGTTCCTTCAACTTGTCTCTGAATCTTCACATGAGTCTTTAATCCCTGCACTTAAGAGACAGCTCTCTATAAGTTTGAGGCCAACCAGGATTACACAGTGAGTTCCAGGCCAACTAGAGCTAAATAGTGAGATCCTGCCTTTAAAACAATTCATTTGAAGTGCAGCTACCACAGGAAACAACTTAGTTGTTTCTCATAAAGTTAAACCTTACATTATCACATGACTAAGTAATTCCATTTTTAGGTATATAACCAAAAAACTGGAAAACAACTATTCAAAGAATCTTTATACCAATATGATCCATAACTGTCAAAAAGAAGAAAATTCCAAGTGCTCACCACAGATGAAAAGATGGATAAAATATGACATATTTACACAATGGGATGCTAGTCAGACATGAAAGATAATGTGGATGTTATATGTTAGAATACGAATGGACCTGAAAACATGGCTATAAGTGAAAGAAGTCAGACACAAAGCCCTCATGCACCATCTATGATCCTAGAGATGAGAAATGACCAGAGGATTCTGGTCAAAAACCCACAAAGATGGAAAGCAGATTACTGAGTGTCAGAGTCAGGGGAGAGAGAGTGGAGAATGACTGCTGATGGGTATAAGGTCTCCTTTTGGAACCCCGAGGAGATAGTGGGTGCCCACCATTTTTGAAGGTACTTGAATCAAATGTCTGTGACCTGTGCACTGTAACAGCTGTTTTAGTGGAGGAATGCAGCTTAGTGGTAGAGTGTGAGCAGAGTATATGCAAGAACATGACAGTGTGTACCAGGGCATGACAGTGTGTGCAAGAACATGACAGTGTGTACCAGGGCATGACAGTGTGTACAAGGGCATAACAATGTATACCAGGGCATGACAGTGTGTGCAAGAACATGACAGTGTGTTCCAGGGCATGAAAGTGTGTGCAAGAACATGACAGTGTGTACCAGGGCATGACAGTGTGTGCAAGAACATGACAGTGTGTTCCAGGGCATGACAGTGTGTGCAAGAACATGATAGTGTGTACCAGGGCATGACAGTGTGTGCAAGAACATGACAGTGTGTTCCAGGGTATGACAGTGTGTGCAAGAACATGACAGTGTGTACCAGGGCATGACAGTGTGTGCAAGAACATGACAGTGTGTATCAGGGCATGACAGTGTGTGCAAGAACATGACAGTGTGTACCAGGGCATGACAGTGTGTGCAAGAACATGACAGTGTGTACCAGGGCATGACAGTGTGTGCAAGAACATGACAGTGTGTACCAGGGCATGACAGTGTGTGCAAATGCATGACAATGTATGTCAGGGCATGACAGTGTGTGCAAGGGTATGACAGTGTGTGCAAGGGTATGACAGTGTGTGTGAAGCCATGGATTCTGTCATTAACATCAAAAAAGTCAATTTTATGGTGTGTAGCTAAGCCTCAATAAAAAACACATATGTGTGTCCCAAAAGATGGTTCGGTGGGTAAAAGTGTTTGCCACCCAAGCCTGATGCCCTCAGTTCAACAACAGGAACCCAGATTAAAAACACACACTGCTCTTCTAGAGGACCAGAGTTCAGTTCCCAGCACCCACATTAGGTGTCTCACAAGTGCCTTGGACTCCAGCCCCAGGGGAACTGACATTGCTTTCTGGTCTCCACAGGCACCTGCACTCATGTGTACAACCACACACACACATATGCTTGCGCATGTTGTTACAAATATAAAAGAATAACAACAACTCAATAGCCAAGTGTGGTGGTGCAGGCTGCAACCCCAGCATTTGGGAGGCTGAGGCAGGATGATCAAGAGTTTAAGGCCAGCATACGCTATACAGTACGACTCTGTTTCGTTTTGTTTTGCTTTGCTTTGCTTTGCTTTGCTTTGCTTTGCTTTGCTTTGTTTTGTTTTGTTTTGTTTTGTTTTGTTTTGTTTTTTAAGGCAATAAGGATCCAGCAAGAAGGCTCAGGCTCAGTGTGTAAAGGTTCTTAAACACACACAGAGACACACACACACTAAATAAATGTAGTAAAGTTTAAAAATTTTGGGGCTGTAGTGGTACACACTTTTAACCCCAGCCACTCAGAAGGCAGAGACAGGTAGATCTCTGTGAGTTCAAGGCTAGCCTGATCTACAAAGTGAGTTCCAGAGTAGCCAAAACTACATAGTGAAACCCTGTATTGGGGAGGGAGAGATGGGGTGAGGAGAGGGGGGATGTAGCAATATAACAACAACTGAGTTTATCTCTTGAAGTTGTTGGTTTTGGACTGAAATAGTGTCTTACTAGATGGTGGTGGTCCATCTTTAATCCCAATACTCAGGAGGCAAAGGCAGACAAGTCTACAGAGCACGTTCCAGGACAGCCAAAGCTACATACACAAAGAGATACTCCATCTCTGAGAGAGAGGGAGGGGGGGGGAGAGAGAAGGAGAAGAAAAGAAAAAAAAGAAAAGAAATAGTTTCTTATAGCCTAGGCTAGGCAAAACTTGCTCAATAGCCCAGGCTGACCTGGAACTCAAGGTCCTTCTACCTCAGCCTCTAAAGCGCCAGGATAACAGGCATAAACTGATTCCTACATCTCATTAGTATTTTTGCAGTAGTAGGGAAACGAGACTGATGGTGTACCTCAATTAGCGGGGTGCTTCCTAGTATGCGTGAAGCCCTGGGTTTGCGCTCCAGCTTCAAAGAAAACCAGAGGTGATGGAACACGCCTGCAATCCCAGCACCTGGGAGGTGGAGGCAGGAAGACTAGAAGTTCAAGATCATCCTCAGCTACATAGTCAGTTTGAAGCCAGCCTAGGCTACAAGAGACGCTCTCTTATCAAAATAAAAGTTGGAACAAATTCAAAGCCAGCACCCTAGGAAGGCTGTGGAAGGCTGGCAGGGCCATTTCTTCTGTGAACCAGACCCTAGTGTCAACCCAGTCTGCCCTGGGAGTGCCACAGTACTCCGCCCTTTCTGCTTGGAACTGCCTTATCTGGCATCAGTGGTACCAACAGCCAGCCTTGCAGCCCTGCCTAGCCCATACCCAGGCAGCCTGGTTTGACAGGTTGGGCTGGCAACCTGCCAACCAGGGACTTGTTATACAAGGTATGTGGGCTCACAAGAAAGAACTCAGGCATGGATCCTGGCCAGCGCCAGGTACCGCATACATGCCTTTTCCTGAGTGTCAAGCATTGGCCAGGGATTGACATAGGAACACCCCAAAGTTGATAAATCACCCCACAAAACATCCTCCCTCTCCCAGCCAATAGTCAAGGCAATCTGTTTCCTGTCCCAGCCTACCCTTTACTCTCAACATAAAATATCTACCTGACCTAGGGAGTCCTCCTCATCAAAGGGCCAGACTCCAGGTCCAGACTGAAAACAACTATTTAGGTCTGTTGCCCCACACTGAGCATCCCAAATTACTGGAAACCTGAGGAAAAGGTCAGGATCAGTTATAACAAATGAGGATAGAGCCAAGTTGTAAAATCAAGTAGGGAAGAGTCTCATAAAAGCTTGAAACATGAATATTCTTGGTCAAAAGATAAGTACTTCCTTTAAAAGAAGTTTTAAGATAGTAGCAACCTGGAACTCAATGACCTCTGCATACCATTGCAAACATGGCACACTTGGACCTAAGCCACAGAAGGGATTCAATAGTGCATCCTCCCTGGTAGCTGTGCAACTTGAGGCAAATGTCCACACCTCTCTGAGCCCCAGTTGCTTCAGAAAGGAACCATATTTCTCCACTTCACAGAGATATGATGACATATAGAATATTTATGAGCCATCAAGGTGGCTCAGTGGGTAAAAGTACCTGCTGCCAAGCCTGACAACTTGAGATCAGTCTCTGACACCCACGTGCTTAAAGGAGAGAACATACTGCTAAAAGCTGTTCTCTAACTTTCACACTTGTGCACACACACACTCATTCTCGCCCACACACAAATAAAAAGTAAACAAAAACCATATTGGATATTGAAAGTGCTCACTCACTCTCAGGTAGAGTACCAGTGGTTACTGTCAACATGTTCATCCTTGCTACACAGACATCTGGGATTTACAGAACAAAGCCCAAGGCTAGTCAAATAGGAGAGATGAGGTCTCATTCTCTGAATGTCTCCCCGGTCATCCAAGCCCCTCTGTGGTTACCAACTCTGTTCACTGCCAAGACATGAGCCCATAGCTAATGTTACCTTTCGGAAACCCAAGCTGGGCTCTACAGAGATGCCGGGGCCATCAAAAAGTGGCTCAGGATTTTGAGGTCAGCCAGGGTTTGTTTGTTCCAATCCCAGCTTGCCCACTGAATGTCCCTTTCTCTGGCCCTCGTCTCCCCCCCACACACACAGTCTAGGCAGGGCTCTCAGGGGGGTTTCATCTTCAAGACATTTAGATGTTACAAGCTCTTGCTAGAGTCAGCTTCAAGACAGAGAAATTGGGAGGGGAGAGGACACATGGGAAAGAGAGCTTGACTGTGGAGTAAGGGTGCACAATGAACTGTGGAGGTATAGTAACCAATAAAGGGGCTCTTGCCTATGCAGGAGCCAAAGGCAGCCTCTTGTTCCTTATCTCTGGACCAGGCCCCTTAAAAGCCAGACAGCATTTATGGGACAAACACCATCTCTGACTAACTCATACCAGGACTCATAGCCAAAGGTAGAGGGACTGGACCACTATTTTATTTGCAAAGAAGGGAACTTGGAGATGCTGACACTTCTGTGTTTGGACACAGCATTCCTGATTGAGACTGGACCACAACCAAAAGACCCATCGGCAAGATGGACAGCTTCAAGTATGCTGAAAAAAACGTGTGCCCCAGAAGTACACGCCCAACTCAGGTTTTCTCTTCAAGACCATATGTCAGTGACCCAGGCAGACCCTATAAGGAGGTGTCCCAGAACAGCAATCTCTGGTCCAAGAAGCGCCCCCTCTCTCTCCACCACTGGCACTCAAAAAGAAGTGACCCCAGGACACCAGGGAGCGCTCAGAAAATAAAATAAGCATAATAACCCCGACAACTTTGGGTGATACACCGACATCTCGCTCCACCGACTCTCCTGGTCATTCAACCTTATCGCTGGTCGTGGGATCCTGAAATTGGCTGCGCCCACGGATGTTCGCCCCGCCCCGCCCCGCTCAGGCCACAGTCGCTGGACCCACGTACTCACCCGGGTCTCAGCCTGCCGCTCTTGATCCAGATCCGCGGCTTTGACAGTGATGTCTGACAGCCCCAACCCTTTAAACCTGCCCGGCTGAGCCCCAGCCCCTTTACACTGTTCAGGCTGAGCCCTAAGCCCCGCCTCACAACTCCGGGGCCACGCCCAAACTGGCAACGCCCCTGCCTAGTTGCTTGCAAGCCTGGCCTCCAAGATCCAGGAAGCTGGGACAGACAGAGAAAGGGAGAGCTTAACAGACAGAGATGGAGACGTGAAAATGCAGACAGCTAAGAGCCGAAACCTTCAGACTCCCTGGTCTTGACTCCTATCAGAGCCTGACTTCCACTCTGGGTCACCCGTCTCCTATACCAGTCCCTCAGAGCCCCAAGGCAGAACTGTCTCCCAGGCTTGCACAGGAGTTCCTACACCATCACCTCCGAGACTCTCACTGTTCCAGAAGAGCATTCTTTGGGTGCTTCCAAGAGTTCTCAGACTCCATCAGCCCCGGAGTGGAGGGCTACCTGTTTTTCCTGGAGCCTGCCCTACCTACCCTCCTGAGTCACATTCTACAGCTAGCTGTTCCTCCACACAATCTCGGCAATCCATTGTCCCAGCACTTGGAAGCAGGAAAATCACAAATTCCATCCCAGCCTGGACTACTTAAGGAAACTCTGGAGAGAGAGGGCGAGGGGGGTGGAGGGAGGGAGGGAGGGAGGGAGGGAGGGAGGGGGAGAGGGAGTCCTGAAGAAACGGGGTATTGGAGAGGTGGGTCAGAGATTTAAAACACTTGTTCACAGCTGCTTGTATGTAATTCCAGGTCCAGGAGATTGAAAGGGTCAGAGGTTCTGCACCCATGTATGGGTGCACCTTCGCATAGACGGACACACACACACATAATCAAAAATGATAAAAACAAATCTTTAAATAAGAATAATAAAATTTTTCAAAGGTAAAGAGGGGCAGCCAGATGGCTCATCAAGCTAAAGACAATGGCCACCAAGCATGACTTCTTGAGTTCATCCCAGAGGTTAACTCAGAGGTAAAGAGCACTTGGTGCTCTTTGCAGAGGACTCAAGTTGAGTTCCCAGCACCTACATGACAGCTCTCAACCATCTCCAACACCAGTTCCAAGGACCTGGAGGGCATCAAACATCCATGTGATGCCCACACATACATAATAAATCATATATATATATATATATATATATATATATATATATATATATATATAAATGAATAGATGCAAAAAATAAAAGATGAGGGGAGGGTCTCCAGAAGCATTCAACTATTCAGGTCCCACCCCACCCACTCATAGGCACTTGGCCTTGAAGCGGAATATTGTCCTTGGCCAGCTCATCTGCTGCAGAAGTATCCAGTAAGACCCACCCTTGAATGTGAGACAGACCATATGGCTGGGCCGGGCAGGCCGGTGGGTGGCAGGCAATTGACTTGGGTCGGTGGGCAGAGAGAGGGGAAAACCAATTTAAGAAGGCCCACTTGGTCTCCACTTCAAAGATTTTCTGTCTTCAGTAACTCTTTCTCACTAGATACTCTGCCCTGGAAGGGTGGGATTTGAGAAGAAGAACAGGAGATAGAAATAATTGAAGCTTTCACGCATGGAAGCCACAGAAGGGAGGGCAGACTAGGTAGCCTGAAGCATGTGACATTTGAGCTAGGCCTGTGGGGAGAGGTTGAATTTCAACAGGCTTGCCAGAGGGGGTGGGGCTCAGACACAGAGAAACCAGAAGGTATAGCCTGGCAGGTAGCTTTTCCTGGCCTGGCTAGTGAGAGATGAGAAGGCTGGAAGGGTCCTGGAGCTGACAAGGAGGACAATGAGAGTCAGTGGCAGAGGGCAGGGGTTGATCCGGTTGACAATGGAGAGTCACAGGTGGTATCTGAGCAGAGGAAGAACCTCATACTGTTTGCTAGTTTTAAAGCACATTGAAACTTGCTTATCATTTTAGCTGTGGGGATTGAGTTTTGCTGATGATGTTAACAAAGAAGACCTTACTGGGGACACTAGAAGATTCACAAATTGCCAAAGGCAGAGAGCTTGGGAAAGATCTTCCTAGTGGCTGAGGATGGAAGATGGATAGTGGAGGTCTGGCAGGGCAGGAGGGGTTTGCTGAGACCAGGCCCAAAATGCTTAGCCACATCAGTCACAGGCTGGATGTGGGACTGGAAGAGACAGGGAGATGAATACCAAGAAAGAGGGAAAAACCAAAGAGTCTGGGGTGGAAAGGCACTGACAGTAGGTGTCCTGGCTGTGTGGTCTTGGGAAACACACAACTGCTCTGAGCCACCCATCCTTCTACAGATGAAGTAGATGGTGAGATAAGGTGGTGTTTGCAGGGTGTTTAGCCCCATGTCTGGTTTAGCACAAATATTGGCTCTTTGAGTTTAGGGGTTGATTCGTTAGGTAAGCAGTTGCTGGAGCAGACAATGTCTCATTTGGGTCATGACACTGAGGTAAAATTGACATGCCCCTGGCATGTCATCAGTGGAGACCAGAGATGCTGTTCAATGTCCTGTCACTCACACACAGCACACCCCAGGAACAGAGAATTAGTGAATCGTTAAGTGTAGTGTCAGCAGTGCTGAGGAAAACTCTGTGTGGGTCACCTTCAGTCCACAAGGACAGAGGGAAGTTCACGTAGGCAGCAGGGTGCATGTGAGAGTATGAATCACCTGCACTGGAAGGAAAGTCAACATGGTGGTGGGTGGCTAGATCACTTACTGAAGGAGGAAGACAGAGCTGTAGGTGAAGACAAGTGTGGGTGATAGCACGTTCACAATGAGGACAGGCAGAGACTGTCCTCCAGATGACTGGAGGTGGAGATTAAGGAAGGGTAGTGACCAGTAACGTCACATGAACAGTTCATCACGGGACCCTGGAAAGGTGTCGAGCTATGTGGTTACCAGGTCACCAAAGGATCCCTGGGTTGAGCCCCTCACTTTCCTCCTTCCCCCGAAAGCCTGCTGTGTCTCCCTATTGCTTGAATCCAATGGGAAAGTCACAAGGTCCACACAGAAGGGTCACAGTGGTCACCTCCAGGTTCACAGAATGGGAATGAGCAAAAAGAGAGGAGACAAGATGGACAGGATAGCAGAGAGACCCCAACCTGGTAGAGGCAGCCATGACTAGACTTGGGCTATGGTTTAGGACAAATGTGTGGGCCACAGAAGCAGAACACAGCAGGATCTGTCTGTCAGTGCTCCAGAAAATAGCGCTCTCCCAACACATGCTTATGTAAGAAGCCCCTATTAAATCATAAAAAGACAAAGTGGGAGGGGGATTGTTGGGGAGAAGGAGATGAGCATGAGATGGAGGAATGAATTTGCTCAAAATGTAGTATTATTCATCTATGAAAGTCAAAGAATTAGTTTCAAAATAATTTTTGACACAGGGTCTTACTAATGTTGACACAAACTGACCTCAAACTCCCAGAGACCCACCCGCCTCTGCCTTCCATGAAACTAAAGGCATGTGCTACAATACCTAGCATCTATCATTAATTTTTAAAAAGGTCTTTCTGGGGTCTAGAGAGATGACTCAGCAATTAAGAGTACTTGCTGTTCTGAAGGAGGACCCACGTTCCATTCACCTCATGCTAAGCAACCCACATCCACTCCAGCTCCCCCTTCTGGCCTGCATGGGCACTGCACTCATGTGCATACACATACTCCACCACAAATAAACATAATTAAAATTATTTAATCTTTTAAAAAAGTGAGAGGTAGAGGCAAGCTGATTCAAGGTCAGTCTGGTCCAGATAGTGAATTCTAGAATAGTCAGACTATATAAAGAGAATGTCCAAAAAAAAAAACTTTAAAAAGTATTTTTTTAGGCCCAAAAGATGGCTCAATGAATAAAGGTAGCTGCAAGTTCTATCCCTAGAGCCACATTTCAATGGCTAGTTTTATGTCAACTTGACAAAACCTTGAGCCATTAGAGAGGAGGACGCTTCCATTGAGAAAATCCCTCTATGAGATAAGGCTATAGGCAAGCCTACAAGTTGTTTTCTAAAACAGTGATGCATCGAGGATGGCCCAGCTGATCGTGGGTGTTACCACCCCCAGGCTGGTGGTCCCATGTTCTGAAGAAAAAAAACAGCAGACTGAACAAGCCAGTATGATGACCTGTGCATCAACTCCTGCCTTCAGGTTCCTGTCCTGACTTCTTCAGTGGTGAACAGTCATATCAAAATGTAATCCAAATAAGCCCTTTCCTCCCCAATGTGCTTTGGCCATACTGTTTCATCATAGCAACAATGACCCTAACTAGGACACACATGATGAAAGGACCAGAACCAGTTCCTGCAAGCTATCCTCTGACCTCCACGCTGCAGATGATACAACTCTTCCAATAAATTAATAAGTATAACTTTTAAAATGAAATAAAAAGATATTTCCCAAGGCTCCCAGAGCTGACATCCGATGAGACTGAGAGCAAGGGTTTTCTCTCCTCTGACACTGTGGCTGGGAGTGTAAAGGTGGACCCACAGGGCCTCCAGGAGTTCAGCACAGAATTATTATGTGATTCAGATAGCCCACTCCTAAGTACAGACCCCAAAGAACTGAAAACACATACACATGTCCAATTTTGTACTTACAGTAGCACTATTAATGATCACTAAAAAGATGGAAGTAATTAATCTGCCAATCAAAGGAAAGGGAAAACAGTTCATCTATATGATGGAATAATAGTCAGTCATAAAAATGACATGACTTTCTGTTTAGGGGACAGTGCCTCACATAGTTCAGGCTGGCCTCAAACTTATTATGTCTCTGAGGATGGTCTTGAACTCTGCCTCTACCCCCAAGTACTGGGATTATAGGCCTGTTATACTACATCTAGCTTCAAACCCTTTCTCTTGTTTTCCCCCTTATTCTTACAGATGTTTATTTGTTTCTATGTGTGTAGATACATGTATGTGGGGGAGAGGGAACGTATGCATGGAGGTCAGAGAACACCCTATGGGATTTAGTTATCTCCTGCTGCTGCATGCATCCCAGGGACCAAACTCCAGTCACCAGATTTGTTGCCAAATGTCTTTATCTGCTAAACTCTCTATCCAGCCTTTATTCTTTTATGTGTATGAATGTAATCCCTACATGTATGTCTGTACACCATGTATGCACCTGGTGCCCAAGGAATTCAGAAAAGGGTATCAGGTACCCCTGAAATTGGTGTTACAACTACCATGTGGGTGCTAGGGAGTGAGCCCCGATCCTCTGCAGTGCTCCTAACTGATGAGCTAACTCTCTAGCCCTCCGATTTATTACTATTTTAAAAGATTATGAACTAATGGAGTGACTCTGTGGTCAATCACTTCCATAGTATATATAAAGCTGTGGCTTCCTCAATAGGTTCAGACAGAAAGTTGAAACAGAGGGAAGAGGGCTTAATAGAATCACCCTGGGAGATAGAAACAGCTATCGGTCCTAATATCAGGACTGTTACCAGGACTGGTTCAAGCTCCAGTGGTTCCCAGATGCTGAACCAAACAGGGCTGTGTAAACAAGGCTGTGTGGTCAGAACCACACACCTTCCCTCCAGGGACACAGACCTAGATGTGGGCCCACAGGGAAAGAAATGTAGCGTCTGTAGCCTCTCTCTCTTCCCTCTTCTTGGTGCCACCAGTAGCTCCCCATTAGTTGAGCCAAGTGGAAAGCCACAAGACAAAGTATCCCCATCAAGTCATCTATATGGACCCACTCCACACATCAGCTAAAGGGGCTCAGACCTGACAAAACTGCTCTTGGCGACATTTGCTTACCAACTCCCTAGGTCAGGCTGTGACTGTCACCCTGTGGGAGGACTTTTTCCCCAACCACATCTGCTGTGCAACATATATTCATCCAATAGATCTGGCTATCTTGTAAGCTGAAGAATTTTTTAAATGGGCAACCTAAAAGGGTAAACTACACACAACCCGCTAGGAAGTAAAATCCAACAAGGCGATGGAAGAGGCCTCTCTGAGGAGGTGGGATTTAAGCACAGACTTTAAAAGAAGGAAAAAAAGGTATTCCTGATAGATGATACAGCTTTTGAGAAGGCCCCAAGGCTGCCCTCTGCCTGGAAGAGCAGCCAGGAAGTGGGTGCAGCTTAAGTGGAGTGAAAGCTGGAAAGAGGGGGAGGAGAGCAGGTCGAGAAGGTTGTACAGTTCACCAGGTTCAGCCCATGGGCTCTTACAAAGAGGACCAGGGCTATTTATTCCAAGTGTGTATGTCTGTGAATTTCAGAGGACACCTTATATGCATCAGCACTGTCTTTTCACCATGTGGGCCCTGGGGATGAGTCAGGTCATCTTCCTCCGTGGCAGGCACCTTTCCCTTATACTGTCCTGGCTAGTTTTATATCAACTTGATGCAAACTAGGATTATCTGAAAGGAGGGAGCCTCAATTGAGAAGATTCCTTCATAAGATCTTGTGGTGATAGGAGAGGTCTCACAGTCCATTATGGCCCAAAGTTCAATGCCATCCCTGGGATGGTGGTCTGGGTTCTATAAGAAAGCGTTATGGGCAAGCCATGAGGCACAAGCTAGTAAGCAGCACTCCTCCACAGCCTCTGCATCAGCCATTGCCTCCAGTATCCTGCCCTGTTTGAGTTCCTGCCCTCACTGCTTTTGATGATGAACTGTTACATGGAGCTGTGAGTGAAATAAACCCTTTCCTCCCCATGTTGCCTTTGGCCATAGTGTTTCATCACAGCAATAGTAACCCTAACTAAGACACCTGCTCAGACATCTGACCTGCCCAGAACTTAGAACATCACTCTGGGGAAAGTGGGAGCTATACAAGGTTCTCAGCAGAAGAGGTGCTGAGCAAAGATTGTAACATGCGCCCTCTGGCTGCAACATTAGGAATAGGTTGAAGGAGGAACAGGAGCTTCCGGTGCCTAGCTCTGGTCGGCCTAAGAGCTGGGAAAGAAGAGTGGAAGTTTGGTTTGGGGTTTTTTTTGGGGTTTTTGTTGTTGTTGTTGTTGTTGGTGGTGGTGGTGGTGGTGGTGGTGGTGGTGGTGGTGGTGGTGGTGGTGGTGGTGGTTTTGTTTGCTTGTTTGTCTTTTGAGACAGGGTTTCCCATGTGTAGCCCTGGCTGTTCTGAAACTCACTCTGTAGACCAGAGATCTGTCTACTTCTGCCTCTCTGGTGCTAGAGTCTAGCTCTCTTGGTTTTGCCTTTACTTCCAGTGTTGGAGTTGAAACTCAGGACCTTGAACATGCCAGGCAACCGTTCCACCACTGGGCCATATCGAAGCTCTGGAATTTTCACAGAGGTGAAACAAATGAGATTTGCTGACAAATTGAATGCGGGGATCAGAAGACAACTCGTAGTAACAAAAATGCTTTGATCTGAGGACTATATAAGCTGAACTTTTTGAGAAGGGACTAGGAGAGAAACAGATAAGAAAGAGGAGAGAGAGAAAGCGCAGTGGGAGAAGAGGCTGGAGCATTTCCAGATGAGAAAATGCACAGCATCAGTAAAAACCTAGAGGAGAGCTGAGCATGTGGCACTTGGTGAGCTGAGGCAAAGGAATGAGAGTTCCAGGCCAGCCTGGACTACACAGTGAGACCTGGAAGAGATATAGGAAGGTTCCTGGAGGAAGCGCTACTGAGGGTGGGGTTTGATGGCTTAATAAGAGACTGTGTTGGAGGAAAGAGCAGACAGGTGCAGAAGGAAGCCTTGGGATGGTGGTCCTCGTCCTCAGAAACTGCAGGATGATGGAAGCCTGGGGATGGTGGATGCAGGAGAGGGACAGCACCCACCCACCGCCTATCTGAGATGTCTCACTGGACTGTGCTGCTGAGCTGGAAGAACTCTTCATCCTTATAAATTCATGTAGGAGGAAAGAAGATTCATATTTATAAAAAACAAAAGGGAGGGAGCTGTGGGTGTTGCTCAGATGGTAAAACAGCTATGTGCCTGACATAGGTTCTATCCCCAGCACAGAAAAAAATAGTAACAACTACAGAGGGTCAGTCAGCTGAAGGATGAAAAACTGCTGCACAGATGGCAGGGGATTCGAGTTCAGTTCCCAGCACCCAAATCACATGGCTCATAATCATCTGTAACCCCAGCTCCAGGGGATCCCATGACTTCTACTAGTCTTCAAAAGCTCCAGTACACACATGACACGCACACACACACACACACGCCACACACAATCTCTTTTAAAATTAAAAAAAAATTTCAAAACTGTCCTTGACTACAACCTAGGTTACAAGAGACCTTATCTATCAATTCATTTTTAAAATGTCAGAAAAAGATTTATGTAAATAGAATGAGGTCCCCAGGAAGACCTAGATATCTAATGTAGAATATGGTCAATGCGCCCAGTCCAGACCAGCTTTATAACAGCATCCTCAAGGAGACAACGTGAGCAGAGCCTGGAGGAGAAGTCAGAGGAGGCAATGGAGGCCACATGGTCCACATTCTTGCATGATACCACTGTGTGTCAGGCAAAAACAGGAGAGGACTGGTTAGCAGGTGTGGTGGTTTGAATATGCTTGACCCAGGGAATGGCACTATTAGGAGGTGTGGCCCTGTTGGAGAAAGTGTGCCACTGTGAGTGTGGGCTTTGAGACCTTCCTTCTAGCTGCCTGCAAGCCAGTTTTCTCCTGTCTGTCTTTGGATCAAGATGTAGAACTTTCAGCTCCAGCTCCACATCTGCTTGGATGCTGCCATGCTCCCACATTGATGATAATACTGAACCTATGAACTCATAAGCCAGCCCCAATTAAATGTTGTCCTTTATAAGAGTTGCCCTGATCATGGTGTCTGTTCACAGCAATAGAAACCCTAACTAAGACAGCAGGAATGGGCACTTGCAGGCCAAGCTGAAGACCTGAGCTTCATCCCTGGGACCCACATAGTGGAAGGAGAGAACTGATTCTTGTAATTTGTTCTCTGACTTCTATATAAACATAGCAGACATATGTAGTCCAGAATAGATAGAGGAAATGTATTGAAAGAAAGAGGAGAGAAACAAAGGAACCAGAACAGAGGATCCCGCAGAAGCCAGGCCTTACAGGAACAGAACCAGTGGCTCTGTTGCCCCATCTGGAATGCCTAAGGTCCTTGGGCTCTGGCTGTGCAGATATGAACGGAGAGGGGGAGGGAATGGGCTGTAGCTAGAGCAGCCCAGCACCTCTGCCAGGGACACTGCCTCTGCTCTTCATAGTCAAAGGCTACTCCAGGAAGATTTGGCAAGGTACAGTGCCAAAGGTCAGCTTCCCAAAGAATAAATCAGGGCAGTTAGCATGTACCCTTTCTGGAGGACCTGGCTTCCAGAAGGATTAAGAAGATTCTAGAAAATACTTGCAGGCTGAATTCAGGTTTTGTCAGTTGCTAGGTAGATTTTATCAAGTGTCTACACCAGTCTGAGACTCAGTTGACCACGTTTGGCTCATCAAATCCACCCTCTACCTCCATCATGAATTCTCTGCCCTGAGGCTGTGAGATAAGGATCTGGAGCGAGCTGGACCCCAGGAGAATCCAAGAAACTCAGAATGAGGAAGTGACTTGTTCAGGTTAACAGTGAAACTCAGATCTGTTGGGTTGCAGGGATCATGAGGCTTTCCAGGGATGGCCCTAAGACCCTTCATAGCTGGCACACAGTAGGCTGACCCTGGTGCTGGTGGTCTTCAGTCTCAGGTCTTCAAAATGGAGCTGTAAAAGAGCCTCCACCTAGCGCTGTCCTCCCTGTGCTTGGGAGAAGGCTGGATTATAAAATGTGTAAAAATAAACAGTAGGCTTTGCTAGTTCCTCAGAATGCTGCACACAGGGACTACACAGTCCAGCAGAGCCTCTCTTCCATGGGTGCCTAGAATAACTGAATACGAGCTAAACTTGGTGCTACACACCTTTAATCCCAGCACTGGGGAGGAGTTGGGTGATCAAGAGTTCAAGAGCATCCTCAGGTACATAGTGAGTTCAAGGCCAAAGCCAGCCTGAGCTACAAGAGACTCTGTCTCAAAAGAAAAAAAAAGGTTCATTGGGTTAAAAAGCACTTGTAATATACAACTGACAACTTTAGTTCAATTCCTGGACCCCACAGTAGAAAGTGAATCAACTCTCCTACTCCCAAAAGTTGTCCTCTGACCTCCACACATGGACCAAGATATATACCTGAGCACACACAAATATACTCAGAGTAGTAAGGGAAGATGGAGGAGGAGGAGGAGGAGGAGGAGGAGGAGGAGGAGGAGGAGGAGGAACAATAATAGTAAATGTCTGAGGACAAAACTGGGCCAGGTAGCACACGCCTATAATCCCAGCACTCAAAAATAATGATGCAGAAGGACTAGTGTTTGAAGCCTGCTAGGCTACTTGGCAAGTTCAAAGCCAGCCTGGACTACATGAGACTTGACTCAATAAACATTAGAAAAAGAAGCAGGGAAGAAGGAAAAGAAAAAACAAACAACAAACCAAACCAGAGCTCGGCTTGGTGCACACACTTTTACTAGGCTCCATAGCACTCAGGATGGTGAGGTAGGACTGAGACTTTAAAGCCAGCCTGGGCTACCCAGTGAGCTCCTGTATTTAAAAATACAAAACAAAACAGAACCAACAAGATGTTCCAGCGGATAAAAGCGCCTCTCTGAAGCCTGACAATCTGAGAGGAACCCTTGTGATGGAAGGAGAAAACCAACTCCCAAATGTAGTTGTCCTCTGACATCCAGACACAGGTATGCGCGTGCGCTCTCTCTCTCTCTCTCTCTCTCTCTCTCTCTCTCTCTCTCTCTCTCTCTCTCTCTCTCTCTCTCTCTCGCGCGCGCGCGCGCACACACACACACACACACACACACCTTCTCCTGGGTGTTGTGAGACCTGTACACATTGCAATGTTCACCTATACACAGTTCAAATGGCACAAACAGAAAGAACTCAAGCGAGCACCCAGAGATGAGTAAAGAAACAGCCATCTGGCCATGCGGTGTGTCATTACTCCACTGTAATGACTGGACCTTGAAAGCACACTGATGCTGAAAGGAACCAGGCCCAGAAAGCTGGACAGTGTACAGTGCCATTCATATAAAATGTCAGCACAAGAAGCTTGCAGGCACAGAGAGCAGAGATGAGGCTGCCTGGGGCTGGAGAGATTGGGGACAGGAAGCAGTGTGGTTAGGGTTTCCGTTGGGATGGAGAAACTGCTTTGGCTCTGGATGGAGGTGGTGCTTGCCCAACTCTCTTGGTGTGTTAAATGTCACTGATTGCTCAGTGGACATTTTCAAATTGTTTACAATGATTAATTTTGTTGATCATGGTGACTCAGAAGGGGGACAGAGAGCAGAATTCAGGAGGTTGGCCATCTTGACCTAGAACTTTTTCTTTACCCAGAGGAGCCTAACTGGGGAGGCCCACAGCTAAGAGGCGGGCCCTTTGTTCTGGAGGTAAACCTATGTCACCCCTGTCCAGAGCACTCATTCATGGTCTGGAATGGATGAAGCCAGAAAAAGATGATCCCAAGTTCTCAAAGTCAAGGATGAACCTTTCTTGGCGTCTCAGGAAACAAAGGAACTGGGGAAACCAGAGAAGAAAGGATGGCTTTCTGGAAGGGAGGTTATTGCCAAAGGACTTTGAAGAATATATAGGGGCTTAACAGGACTTAACATGGTCAAGTTAAAAAGCTTGTGAGTATGTTTTGAATTTTTCTTAGCATATATCTTCATTCAACATATTGGAAACATTATGGGATGTGTCATGTCATTCACTGAAGCCAGTCAGGTTCTCTGACTTTATTCACCACCATTACTGTCTTCTATCCCTCTTCTCCTCCTCCTCCTCCCTCCCAAATAGTTCTTCTACTTTCATGTTGAGTAATATCACACATGCACACACGCATTCACATACATGCACGCATACACACACGCTTACACATAAGTACGGATGCACACATGCTATTCATCCATTGATGGACATCTAGGTAACTTCCATTTCCTAGCTATTGTGAATACAGCTGCAATGAACATGGATGAGCAAGTGCCTCTGCGGTACATTGACTCTGATATATGCTCAGGAGCCAAAAATCCTATGGAAATTCCATGTTTAGTTTTTTGAGAAATTTTTCAAATTTCCATAGTGACCACACCAATTTAAACTTTCACCCCAGTATACAGTTCCTCTTTCCCAACATGCTTTCCAGCGTTTGCTGTCATTTATTTTCCTTTAAAAGTTAGTTAACTCATTAATTTTGTGGGTATGTGTATGTGCATGAGAATTGCCTGGGTGCTTATCTGGAGATAAGAGGAGAACATGTGGGAGTCACGTCTTCCCTTCCACCATGAGAGTTCTGGGGACTGAATTCAGGCTGCCAGGCTTGGCAGCAAGCACATTTACCCTCTGAGCAATCTTATCTGTCTGTTTTCTTGATGATTGCCATTCTAACTGGGGTATAGTGGAGGGTGGGGGTATCTTACACACTCATTTTATTAGTTGGGATGTAAAGTTACAAGAGCCATGAGAAAAGGAAATTGGTGTAATTTAGCACAATTTATTCACTTATCCATTTATAAGAATATAAACAGTCTATGGTAATCCTATGCTATCAACAAGGGTGATGTGTGGTGGTTTGAATATGTTTGGCCCAGGTAGTGGCTCTATTTGGAGGTATAGCCCTGTTGGAGTAGGTGTCTCACTGTGGGAATGGGCTTTAAGCTCTCTTCCTAGCTGCCAGGAAGCCAGACTTTTCCTGCTTTCCTTTGGATGAATATGTAGAACTCTCAGCTTCTGCTGCACCATGCCTGCCTGGACTAGGCCATTCTCCTACTTTGATGATAATGGACTGAACCTCTGAACCAGTAAGTCAGCCCCAATTAAATGTCATCCTTATCAGAGTTGCCTTGGTCATAGTGTCTGTTCACAGCAGTAAAACCCTAACTAAGACATGATGTTTCTATTTTAAATGGCAAAAACAAATAAATAAAAAAATATATGTCAGGCTAGTAAGATAGTTCAGCAGGTAAAAGTACTTGTTGCCCAAGCCTGAGTTTAATTTATGGCACTCCACAGAGTTGTCCTCTAATCTCCAGATGCATGCCATACCATGTGCTAATAAAACAAATTTTGAGACAAGGTCCCACTATGTAGCGCTGGCTGGTTTTGAACTTGCTATGTAGATTAGGCTGACCTGCAACTCACAGATCCTCCCCCACTCTGCCTTCCAAGTACTGAGACTGAAGATATGCACCACCATGCCCAATCTAAATAAATAATTTCATGTCTGTAATCCTTGGACTTAGTGAGCAGAAGCAAGAGAATCACTCACAAATTCTCAGGCAGCCTGGACTACGAAGCAAATCGAGGCCAGCCAGAATTACACAGTAACAAACAAAACCCAAAACAAAAAGAGAAATGATTCATGTGCAAAAATACATATTTTACTTTTTAATTTATTTTTTTATATTATGTGCATTGAGTGTCAAAGGCCAGCCAGGGCTATGTAACGAGTTCCAGGTCAGCTTCTGCTACTGTGAGGCTCAGTCTCAAGAAACAGGATTCAGGACCTCTGAGTAAGATGGCAGGCCTTACCACTTAAACTCTGGAAGAGAAAAATAGCAAAGGGAGTTGCTAAAAAGCTCCTACCTGGCAAGATTAAGTTCGTCCCCACTTTGGCCAGAGAAGATTCTTTCTGCCTGTAGACAGCAGTTAGAGCAGACTCAACCGGTCAGAAGGCAGAGAATAAGTCTCTGTGAGTGTTCAACCCTAACTGGGGCATCTACACTAGCTCCTCCCTCCAAGGCCTAGGGGAACGTCCTGGAAGAAGGGGCAAGAAAAGCGTAAGAGCTGGAGGTTGAGGAGGGGAGTTGTCCGCTGGGTGTAACCGTCTGCTGCTGCCCTCATGAACTCTCAGCAACTGTGGTTTCCTGCATAAGATCAAGCCGGTTAGAACTTCCAGCATGAAAGGAGGAGGGGCTATTGGCAGCTGATGGCTCTGAGGAAGAGAAAGTCTGGCTTTTTGCAAGAAAGTGGCCTCTTGAAGATTGCCCTGATCCAGATGGCTCGACACCCCTTCCTACAAGAGCAGTTCCAATTGCACTTAGTAGGTTGTTTTTAAAAGAAGAGAAAATGAAGTGGGGAAGGAAAGAGGAGGGATCTGGGATAAATTAGTGTAATCCAAAGAAGGAAATTCTCAAAGAGTGGGTAAATATTTTTTTTGAAAAGGGAAGAGAAACCTAGCATCTTAGTGGAGCCTGCCTGTGATTAGAGGATGGAGAGATGGCACTCTAAGAATGACGTCACCTCTTCCAGAGGAACACATGGCCACCCACAACTGTCTGTAACTCAGGAAATTAGACGCCCTCTCTGGACTCTGTGGACTCTGTATGAACATGGTGCACAGGCATGAATGCAAGTGAAACATCTGAGACATAACAATAAATAATAACCTTTTTATTTTAAAAGTGGGGTCGTAGACACAAGGAGGTGGTACACGCCTTTAGTCCCAGTACTCAGGAGGCAGAGACAAGTGGATCTCTGTGTATTCAAGACCAGCCTGGTCTACAGTACTAGTTCCAGGACAACCAAGGCTACACAGAGAAACTCTGTCTGGGGATGGGGAGAGGAACAGGTAGTGGAAAGATGGATCAGTGGTTAAGGGCACACGCCTTTAATCCCAGCACTCAAGAGGCAGAGGCAGGAAGATCTCTGTGAATTCAAAGCCAGCCTGATCTACAGAGCAAGTTCCAGGACAACCAAGGCTGCAACCAAGGCCTGTCTTGAAAAACAAACAGACAACAACAACAAACAAAACAAAACAAAACAAAACAAAACAAAACAAAAACTCTCTCTTGAACAGTATGTTGTGTTGTGCAGACCAGAATGACACTGTGTAACTGAATCTGGCCTAAACTTCTAATCCTCCTGTCTCCAACTCTCCAGTGTCAATGAGCCCATCTTCTGTGTTCCTCTTTTGAGGGAGTGACAGCACGCTAGCCTGTGGGCAGTGGATGCTGTTTGCCCAGGGAGCACTGTCCTCCAGACCCACTTACCCCACCCAACCTGGGCCCCAGCACTCCCCCAAGGGCTGAGCACACATGTCTACATAATGTCCCACATCTTCAATTACAAAACTTCTTCCCAATTCCAGGATGAGATGCCTGGGCCTGGATGGTTAAATCTCTCCCCTCCCTTCCAGAACCTCAGCTCAAGCCACCCATTGCCTGTTGAAGACTGCTGGAGGTAGAGCTCCGACAGCAACCAGCCTTTTTCCCTCTTTGGTACTCTGAACTCCTCTAATTCCTGTGCTCGCCTAAACCAGCTTAGATGGCTTGGCAGCTGCTCCAGATGGGCTCCAGTCCCAGCCCTGGGGCCCGGAAGCCCACAGGAATCTGGGGGCGCTCCAGATGAGGAAATAATGGACTCCCATGAGCCTGGATTTGCCTCAGATGTGGGAGTCCTGACACCCGAGTAATGAAATGGATTACCCTCATTGGCTAGACTCTGCCATAGCTGGGGCCTTTGAGACAGGTGTGTAGGACACAGAACCCTGAGCTGCCCTCCCAGGACTCTGCTCCTCAATCACATCCCACACAGTGTTTGATGTCTATGGCCTGATTTCATCTTCACAGTGTCTACTAGAGGTCCTCTCCTTCCATTCTCAAGGCGAGCAGAATGAGGGCAAGGCATGAAACTTCTGACTAGGATTAGAGGTAGACCAGGAATTTGTTCTAAATGTTCTAAATGAGTTTTTACTGTTTGAGAATTTCGCACATGCATACAATGTGTTTTAATCAAATATTTCTAGGCTATCACCTCCGATTCCTGCCTTATCCCTCCACTCAACTCCCTCCCAATTTCATGTAATTTTTTTTTAACCCAGTGAGTTCACACTAAATGCTGCCTGTAACTCATGGATGTAGGGCCATCTACTGGAGCATGGGCTCAGATTCCACAACCTTAAAGGAAGCTGACTCACCCCCGACAGCCATCACTTGGCTATTGGCAAATAGCCTCTCGGCCAAGGTGGGACTTCCTGACCACCCCACCACTTCATGCTGCGGTTCTGTCTGCAATTGTGTATGCATCTCAGCCACCATGAGTTCATGTGTGCCAGGTGTCCCCTGTCATGTCCAGAAAACAGTTTCATGGCAGTCATCCATGACCTCTGGTCCTTGCAATCTTTCCACCTCCTCCTCTTCTGAGATCCCTAATCCCTGGGAGGAGGGGGAGTGACCCAGTTAATGCTGAACACGCTGGTATCTCTTATTCTTCTCACATTGACTAGTTGTAGTGAGAGGGATGAGACAGGCTGACTCCATGACAGGCTTCAAATTGGCAGTTAAGGAGACTAGGCCTAAGAACTGGGCCAGTCCAGGCAGGCCCAGGCAAGTCAGTTACTAGAAAAAAAAGAAAAAGAAAGAAAGAAAAACCAACCCAGGCTCCAGCCTTCACATGCTGACAATGGTTCTGGATGTCCCTAGAGATAGAGTAAGATGAAGCTCATCTTTTCCGGAATTCCAATGTGCTTTAAATCAAGCCTGTGAACTCACGTGGTTGTCTCTCCATTTTGGAATAAGGGACCATCCACATGCTGGTCTTCTGCAGAATAAAATGCTCCTTGCTTTTGCATACTATTTTAGTCTGGGGCATCATTCTTTGGCTAACAACAGACTCCTTACATTAGGACTTTGTATTAATACTCTTAACTTTTCTTTCATTTATACATTGGGGAAGGGCATGTGCATGGGATGTATGTGGAGATCAGAGGACAATTGCAGGACTTACTTCTTCCCTCCCACCATGTAGGTTTCATGGAATTCAAGTCTTAGGGCTTCAAAGTTTACCCACTGAGCTATCTCATCACCATGTGTGTGTGTGTGGGGGGGGGAGTTTATTTGTATAATTACTTTATCTGCATGTAGGTCTGTACATTACATGCCTGTCTGGTGCCTGCAGAGATCAGAAGTAAATATCAGATCATCTGGAACTAGAATTATTGATGTTGTGAGCCAGAATGTGTGTTCCGAAAACCAAACCCAGGTACTCTGCAAGAACAGGTGTTCTTCACCACTGAGCCATCTCTCTAGGCCGGAACATACCTTTCTAAGTTGTGTTAATTGATTGATGATCGATTGGTGCCTGTGCATGCATACTGAAGGTCCCAAGACAACTTAAGGGATGAGTTCTCTCCTTTCACCATGTGGATTGGGGGGTGGGGAGCACAATTAAAATCACGTTGTCAGCCTTGATAGCAGGTGCCTTTCCCTCCTGTGATGGTTTGAATAAGAATGCCCCCGTAGGCTGTAGGCGCTACGTTAGAATGCTTAGTCTCCAGGGAGCAGCACTATTTAAAAGGATTAAGAGGTATGGCTTGTTGGAGGACCCATGTCACTTGAGGTAGGCTTTGAGGTTTCAAAAGTGCATGCCAATTCCTCTCTCTCTCTCTCTCTCTCTCTCTCTCTCTCTCTCTCTCTCTCCCCCCCCCCCCTCTGTCCCTCTCTCCCTTTTTCTCTGGATCGTGATGTAGCTCTCCAACTATCCAACTACTTATACAAAACCAGGCCTCCCATGCCTGCTGCCATGATCCCTGCCATGATGATAATGGACTAAACTTCTGAAACTGTAAGCAAGCCCCCATTTTTAAAAAATTCTTTTAAAAGAGTTACGACAGTAGTGTTGTCTCTTCTTAGCAACAGAACAGTGAGTAAGACACACACACACAGAGACACACACACACACACACACACACACACAGAGCGAGAGAGCACACAGAGAGAGAGAAAGAGAGAGAGAGACACACACACACACGCACACACAGAGAGAGAGAGAGAGAGAGAGAGAGAGAGAGAGAGAGAGAGAGAGAGAGAGAGAGTTGTATATCCATTAAAATTTTTGAGCTGGGGTGGGAAAGTAAATGCTTATCACACATGGCAGTTCCATCTCCAACAACAAAACTCAAATAAAAATAGTTCATCTGTTTAAAAACTATTTAAATAATGCAATTTTATATCAGATAAATTTTATATGCCACCAAAAAAATGTTTGCAAAAAGTCAACCCATTAGCTGATTCTATTCAGTGACATATGTAAGTAAAATCTAGAACTGAATTAAAAAACACAGACACAGTGCTAGAGAGATGGCCCAGCAGTCAAGAGCACTGATTGCTCTTCCAGAGGTCCTGAATTCATTTCCCAGTGGTTGTATAGTGGCTCACAACCATCTGTAATGGGATCTGATGCCCTCTGCTGGTGTGTCTGAAGATAGCAACAGTGTACTTATATAAATAAAATAAATAAATCTTAAAGAGAGAGAGGGGTGGGCTAGGAGTGCAGCTTGAGAGGACAGTCCCTGCCTAGAACCTCCAGTGAGGGGCTGAGGGCTTAACTCACTGATGGAGCTCCATACCCAGCACTGAAGAAAAAGCCTTATAAAATCTCAACTCCAGTACTAGAGAGTGCTTCAGTGATTAAGAGCACTGGCTGCTTTTCCCAGAGGACACAGGTTTGATACTCAGCACCCACTGTAACTATCAACACCCACTATAACTATTCTAAGGGATCCAACACTCTCTTCTGGCTTTCACCTGCATGTCATACACAAACATACATGTAAACAAGACACCCATACACATAAGATATATTTACTTTTGTTTATTTCATTTATTTTATGTATGAGTGCTCTGCTGCATGTACACTACATGCCAGAAGAGGGCATCAGATCTCTTTATAGATGGCTGTGAACCATTACTCGGGTGCTGAGAATTGAACTCAGGATCTCTGGAAGAACAACCGGTGCTCTTAACTAGTTGAGCCATCCCTCCAGCCCACATAAAATATAAATAAGTAAATCTAAAAGGAAAAGTTCAACCCAGGACAGAGCAGAATGGCACATACTTTAATCCTACCACTCTAAAGACAAAGGCAGGTGGATCTCTTTGAGTTTAAGGCCAGCTTGGTCTACATAGTAAGCCATTATCTCAATTAAAAAAAAAATCAAATGAAAAATCTTGAACTGGTGAGATGGGTTAGTTGGTGAAGGTACTTGCTGCCAAGCCTAACGGCCTGAGTTCAATCACTAGGACAGACCTATGGTTAAGGAGAAAACCAGCTCACAGAGGTTTCTTTTGACCATTAGTCCTGAGGAGAAGCCTTCTCCACACCACAGTTTACATCATCATCGTCAAGGGTTTAGCAATGATTATCATGACTCTTACCATAGTAAAATTTGATTTGATTTGATTTGTTTCTAGGAGACAGAATTTGCAGGTCCGGGAAATGAACCTAGGGCCTTAGTATATACTAAGCAAACATTCTACCACTGAGGTATAATATCCCTAGCCCCCATAGCAAATTTCTTCCTCTTTTTCTTATTTTATTTATTTGCGTGTTGGTGTGTGTGTGTCTTTACAGATGTGCTATGGTGTACATGCAGAAGTCAGTTCTCCCATTCTACCCTGTGAATCCTGGAGACCTTGCCACCTCACAAGCCCCATAATGAATGTTTTTAACTATGATCATGATCCCAAGTTAAGCCCTGCTTCAAGTTCCTTCCTCTCTGACTCTGATCCTCCAGAGAGCCACTAGGCTCTGCCTGTCTCTGCCAGTGCTCAGGTTCTGGTCAGTGTTTGTTTGTTGAGACCACAGCTTACTGACTGACAGGCAGCCTGGAGATACTGGGCTCTCCTGATAGGCAGCCTCAAGAATGAGGAGGGCAGCTTGGGGGATAGGATGATTCATTATGGAATCTCCAGATTTTCTGCAGCCACCCAGGCCCAGCCCAGGTGCACAAGTGACTTGGCATCTGATGTGTGGGCATGTGTGTTTCAGAGCTTAACCCAACCTGACCCTGAAGCCTTTCTTACTTAGGTTTTCACATACTAAGCAAACAATCCCTGGTACCTAATTTGTCCCTAAGCACTACAGAACTAGGCTACCCCTTTATCTTGGGGCAACAGAACTGGTCAAAGATAAGATATGAACATATGGGCCTAAAGACAGCAGTGGCTCAGTGGGTAAAGGTGTTTGCCACGGAGCCTGACTGCCTGAGTTTGATCCCCTAGACTCACATAGCAGAAGGAAAGGACTCCCACAATTTGTACACACGCAATTTGTATGAACACTATAAATGACACAAAATAAATGACATACAGAAAGAGAAGAAGATTGAAGAAAAGATAGAGCAAACCTTCAGGTTGAGCTACATAAGGTGAGGCTGGATCTGACGGTACACATCAATAATTCCAGCTGTTGTGGAGACTGACACAGGAGGATTGACAGTTCAAGGCCTGCTCAAGGCATGCCTGGTCAACTCAGTGAAGTCCTATCTCAAAACAAGAGAGAGAGAGAGAGAGAGAGAGAGAGAGAGAGAGAGAGAGAGAGAGAGAGAATAAACATATAAACATGTACTGGAGAGATGGTTTAGTCAGTAAAGTTCCTGCCACAATATCGTAGGGACCTAAGTTCAAATCCTCAGCACCACTGTAAAAAAACAGATATGATGGTTCATGTCTATAACTCCAGAACTAGGGGAGACAGGCATACCCTTGAAGTTCACTGGCTATCCAACCCAGCTGAATCCACAAGTTCAAAGTTCACCGGGAAATCCTGTCATGAAAAGTAGGGATAATCCATGTCAACCTAAGGCCTCCCTACACAGAAGCATGCATATGCATGCACACACACACACACACACACACACACACACACACTCACATGCCCACAGCCATATGAACACTTAAATGTTGGGAGGATGGTTTTGTGTACTGAGTATTTCAGATGCAAGTTGCTCTGCCCAGAGATCTGGTTGCAATATGGATGCTGGCACTGCCATGATTATTGGAGCATCTTTTGTATCAATGATATGTAAAAACTGTTTTCCATTACCTCTGATTAGTTAATAAAGTGCTGATCAGCCAGTCGCTGGGTAGGAGAAGAGAATAGGAGAAGGAAACAATGCCGTGAGTTTGAGACCAATCTGGGGTATATACCATATACCAAGCCAGCCAGTGCTCTATAACAGGACCCCATCTCAAGGAACCAGGAAGGGGCAGGTGGAGCGATACATGCTTTTAATCCGAGTAACTGGGGGGCAGAGTTTGAGGTCAGTTTGGTCCAGGACAGCCAGGGCTATATAGTGAAAACCTGTCTCAAGAAACAAATGTAAAGAAGAAGGAAGGAAGGAAGGAGCGAGAGAGGGAAGGAAGGAAGGAAGGAAGGAAGGAAGAAAGGAAGGAAGGAAGGA
>NW_021605568.1:946869-952256 GCF_004785775.1 Grammomys surdaster | reverse complement strand
GGAAGGAAGGAAGGAAGGAAGAAAGGAAGGAAGGAAGGAAGGAAGGGAGGGAGGGAGGGAGGGAGGGAGGGAGGGAGGGAGGAAGGGAGGGAGGGAGAAGGAGAGAGAGAGGAAGAGAGAGGGAGAGAGAGGGAGAGAGAGGGAGAGAGAAGAAAACAAACCAGGAAAGGAGGGCGGGGGGGGGCAGCGGGAATATTGACCTTTGACCTCCACACAAGCACACAGGCATCCATGCAACTATGTATACCAATGTGTATACAACACACACACAATAAAAATAATTTTAAAGGAAACATAATGAACCTCTGACACTAGTAATGATACTCAGCTATGCTTGCAGCAGAAGCCTAGCATAACTGTCTTCTGAGAGGTTTCATCCAGCAATAGATGGAAACAAGATCCAGATATTCACAGCCAAACATCAGGCAGAGCTCAGGGAGTCTTTTGGAAGAGTGGGAGAAAGGACTGGGAGCCGGAGAGGTCAAGGACTCCACAAGAAGGCCTACAGAGTCAATTAACCTGGGCCCATGGGGCCTCACAGAGACTGAACTACAACCAAAGAGCATATGTAACAGATGTACAGCCTGGTCTTCCTGTGGATCCCCTAACAATTGCAGTGTGGGCTGTCTCTGACTTCACTGCCTACCTTTGGATCCCCTTCTCCTAGCTGAACTGTCTTGTTGGGCCTCAGTGGGAGAGGATATGCCTAGCCCTAATGTGTCTTGGATTTGATTGCCAGGGCAAGTTGGTACCCATGGGGGGCTTTCCCTTCTCTGAGGAGAAGGGGGTGCAATGAGGAGAGACATTTATGAGGGTAGGACTGGGAGGAGAGGAAGGTGGGGGCTGTGATTGGGATGTAAAGTGAATAAATAAATAAATTAATTAATTAATTAATTAATGAAAAGGAAAGAAAACACAGTGAGCTTCTGTCTCAACACAAAAAGGATTGGAGTTTAGCCCCTGGGTAGGGCACTTACCTAATGTGTGGGGCCCTGGGTTCCACCCACCCGAAGCACAGCAAACAGTAGCTGTGGCAGGAGTCCAAGGGAACAGCACCAGGAGACACAGGAGACACTAGTGTAGACTATGGACTTTGAATGCCTGATGTGCAAATACAGGCTCATCGATTCTCACTAGTGTATCACTCTGATGTAGGACACTGGCAACAAGAGACCCTGCATGTGGGGGGGCAGGGAGAGTGCCCACAGGAACTCTATATTTTGTGTTCAGTTTTGCCACGAGCTTAAAACTTTTGGGGGAAACCAAAGCAGGAACATCACTAGTTTGGAGCCAGCCTGGACTACAATGTGAGATCTCACATCAAATTTTTTAAAAAAGTAAAACGGATTGAGAATCCTGAGTTCCCAGCCATCAGGAGCCTAAGGCAGGATTAAAAATTCAAGCCAGTTTAGCTACACAGTGAGGCCCTGTTTCAAAAGAGGGTAGAGGACTGACGATATAGTTCAGGCATAGACTACTAACTAGCCCAGCATGCTTCAGAACCTAACTATTAAATAAATAATAAGAAAACTGTTTTAAAAATCAATTGATCTTAGTGACTGATGTTATCAGTTTTACCAAATGAAAAGCTTCACTCTAGAGCCAGTCCTGAAAGAACATGCATCCTATGGACTTTGTCTCTAATTTATTTATCTATTCATTGTTTTGTAGAGGGGCGTACTATGACTCATGTGGATGTCAGAGAACAACCTTCAGGAGGAGGCTTTCTCCTTCCACTATGTGGGTTCCAGGGATTGCACTCAGGCCTTCAGTTCAGGTGACAGCAAACGTCTCAACCTGCCGCTCCATCTCTCTGTCCCCAGCCCACATGCTTTAACAGACAGAGAGCCTTCCATCTTTGGAAATCTGAGCTTGATGGACAATATAGCTTCACACTCCCGAGAAGTAGAACCCATTCAATCTCATGCCTCAGTGATCTGCGCTCTGAGCTGCCTCTGTATACCTGCCTTCATCCTGGGAGATCAAAGGTCACTAGAAAGAGAATAACTGGGGCTGAAGATGCATCCGTTGGGAGAGTGGTTGCCTAGCATGAGGGAATCCTTAGGTTCAATCCCCAGTACCACATAAACTAGCTTTGATGGTGTATGCCTATAATCCTAACATTTGGGTGCTGATGGAAGAAGATGGTAAACTCAAGGTCACCCTGGGCTACATAGGAAGTTAAATAGCCTGGGTTACATGAGACCCTGGAGAGAAAGAGGAAAGAGAGGGAGAAGGAAAAGAAGGGACTGGGGGTGGAGAATACTTGCTGAAAGTAAGAATAGCTGGTAGGTGAGCAGGTCCTAGGATAGTTCCTGGGGAATTCCAAGTCTGGCTCAGTCTGGGCTTCCCCAACCTGGCCTAGGACCTGCCTTATGCTGAGTCCCTCGCCTGGTGGGCCTCTTGGAAACTTGTAAGGCTGGTTTGAAGGTGGAGGGCCAAGAGGGGAGCAGTTTCCATACCGCCCAGCTTCAGGGAACCTGCCCCACCCGATGCCAGAATAAAGGGGAGCTAGATGTGGCTGCCCTGGGATCCCAGCACTTAGGAGGTGGCAGGAGGTTAGAAAAGCTCCAGGCCAACCTAGGCTATATAAGAGAGTCAAGGACATCCTGGAAGGAGAGGAGGTGAAGAGAGACAGAACCATTCAGCAGGACTCAGACGTCAGCACTCGGAGAAGAGGGCAGATTCTGTACTACAAACCTAGGTGGGTTCCTGGGATAAAACCAGAGCCGTGCTCTATGTTTAATCAGGGGCTGGAACTAGGCTGGGAGGTAACCTTCAAGATCCAGGCATCGTAGTTCCCACCTGTAATTCTAGCACTTAGCTCACTAAAGCAGAAGATTGCTTTATGTCCAAAGCCAGCCTTGGCTACAGATTAAGACCCTTTCTCAAGATGCAAAGCCACAGGTGACTGGGAAGATGGCTCATTTGGTCAGAACATCTGCTACATAAGCATGAGGGCCTGAGTTAGAATCCCCTTCCACCATGTTAAAAAAGCAAGTAAACCCAGCATTTGAAAGCAGAAATAGACAGTAGATCTTGGGAGCTTGCAGGTAGCTTAACCCAAACAATGATCTCCTGGTTCAGGGAGGGACCCTCCCTCCAGGCAATAAGGCAGACAAAGATAGAGAAAAATACTGATACTCTCCTTTCACCATAAATGTGCATACATGGGATATTCACGCATGTGCATACACCATACACATATGAACATGCATACACACACATGCATAAAGATACACACACACACACACACACACTTTCAGACTTTAAGAAAGCAGAGTCAATGAGATGGCTCAGTGTGTAAAGGCGCTTGCCTCCAAGCCTGGTGACCTGAATTTGATCACTGGGACCCACATGGTAGAAGGAAAGAGTTGACTTTCACAGTCCTCTGCCACACATGCATCATGCATGCACACATAGGGAGAGAGGGGAGGGAGAGAGAGAGAGAAGGAGACTCAAAGCTGAGAAGGAAGAGGAAGACCTCAACCTCTCCAGCATCCTGTGGTGGGGGATGTGTATGCAGCACAGGAGGGGAGGGTGGCTCTAACCACAGGCTTCCTCTCTCTGCTTGCTGGAATGTAGATATCAAAGGTTCTTGGAAGGCCCACATGTTAAAGGCTGGGTTCACAGCATGTGGTGATTGGTGAGGGATACTGGGAGGGAGTCACTCAAAGGTACCCTGACCCTTCTTTCCTCCATTCTTGCATCTCAGTTTATGTGAGGTAAACAGACTTCTCCACAAGAAGTTCCTCTCTCCTCAAAGGTCCAGAGCAGCCAGGCCAACCAACCGACTAAGAATTACAACTGCTGAAACTGTAAGCCAAAAGATATCTCTCTTCCTTAAAAACTGATGGATGTCTCTGGGTATGACTGCGTGTGCCTTTAATCCTAGCACTCAGGAGGCAGAAACAAGCAGATCTTTGTATTTGAAGGTAGCTAGATCTACATAGCATAAGTTCTGGGGGCTATCTAGTAAAATCCTGTCTTTAAAAAAAAAGGAAAGAAAAAGAAAGAAAGAAAGGAAGGAAGGAAGGAAGAAAGAAAGAAAAGAGAAACGAAAAGAAAAATATCTTAGATAACAGAAACAAGCCTCCACCTTGCCCAGCATAGCCTGTTTTACCTGGCAGCTACTGGCAGCTACAGGGCTGTGAGACAGGGTAGAATTTATTGGGTTGACTTCAAAGCATCACTCCCAAGAATGGACAGAATTTAAACTAGATATGATAGTACACACCCAAAATCCCAACACTTAGAGTCTAAGGTAGGAGAACTCTGAGTTTGAGGCAAGCGTAGGCTACATAGCAACACCCTGTCTCAAAATAAGATTTTAAAACATAGCAATAAGTGGCACACACCTATAATACCAGGACTATGGGGGGTGGGGGGGTGGAGATGGGAGGATCGGGAGTTCAAAACCAGCCTGGGCTACTTGAGACTGGCTCAATAGGTAAGTAAGTAAGTAAGGGCTGGGTGAGAGAAGAAAGGAAGAAAGAAAGAAAGAAAGAAAGAAAGAAAGAAAGAAAGAAAGAAAGGAAGGAAGGAAGGAAGGAAGGAAAGAAAGAGGGAGAGAAAGAGGGGGAGGGAGGAAGGAAGGTAGGCTGGAGAGATACTGAATATAAATAAATAAGTAGCTGGAGAGCTGGCTCAGAGGTTAGAGCATCTGTCTACAGTGAACCTAAAGCTAGATCCAGCACTTACATCAGGTAGCCCACAACAGCTTGTCACGCCATTTCCAGGGAATCCAATGACCTCTTTTGTTTTTCATCAGCGTGGCCCTCCTGAAAAAACCCACACATATGTAATATAAACACATGTACACAATTAAAATAAGGGGGCTGGAAGAGATGACTTGATGGGTCAAGGCATTGTGTTGTGCAAGCCCTGACAACTGGAGTTCCCTCTCTAGATCTCCAAGCAGGAGGAGAGACCTGACTCCAACAGTTGTCTCTTACCCCCACTCGCATGCCATGGTATGTGTTTACATATCCACATTCATCTCAAGGCACACACAACACACATATACACAATAGTAATGATAGGTTATTTCTCCGCAGGTGAAATGAGACAATTCAAGCCAGATTAAAACATATCAAAGACAGGTTTATTGGGAAGCAGGTTTATTGGGGCGAGGAGGGCGCATAGGACAAGGGCCTGAGGAGGTGTACATTTTACATATCAAAGTAGACCTGTCCTCCAGGTTCTTCCAGCATCCCTCAGTCCCTACCTGGAATATCCTGCCTGCAACCCTGAACTTTCCAGCCCAGGGGCTGGGCTGTCCTTCTCCCAGAAGCTCTTCCTTATATAATCCAAATATTTTGGTTTCTCTCTTTCTGTCTCTCTCCTCTCTCTCTCTCTCTCTCTCTTTCTCTCCCTCTCTCTCTCTC
>NW_021605568.1:933991-946769 GCF_004785775.1 Grammomys surdaster | reverse complement strand
TATATATATATATATACACACACATACATACACTTTTTTTTCAAGACAGGATTTCTCTGTGTGGCCCTAGCTGTCCTGGAACTCACTCTACTCAATCTATAGACCATGCTGGCCTCGGACTCAGCAATCCACCTGTCTCTGACTCCTGAGTGCTGGGATTAAAGTCATGGGCCACCACTACTTGATTTAAACACAGGAGTGGGTATTTTTCAGTTTTTGGTTTTGGGAGGGGGTGTCTTTTTTGTTGTTTGTTTGTCTGTTGTTTTGTTTTGCTTGAAACAGGCTCTCTCTACATAGCCCTGGCTACCCTGGAACTCACTAAAGACTTTTAAAACATATTTACAACAAATAAAATAAGATAAAGTATAAAAAGCAGGTTGTAGACCTGGCTGGCCTTGAACTCACTAACGTCTTTTAAAACATATTTTAGAACAAATAAATTAAGATAAAATGTAAAAGGAGAGGGTGGAGATACAGCTCAAAGGTACAGTGCTAGCCACACTTGCATTACACCCTAGCTTTAATCTCCAATACTGCAGAATAATAACAATTGATTATATTTTTTAAATTTTCTAGAGTTTGAATTTCCCAGTCTACAGGCTTCTTTTGGCATGGACCTGTCTTGCTGACCCATCACGTCACTCTGGGCGGGGACAGGACAGGATGGAGGAGACTTTGAGACCAGATAACCTTGACCCTGGCTCTCTACTCCCACACTCTCTTACCTCCGCTGGGGTGACTGCTAAACTGCTGTGCTTTGGTACAGCAGGTTAATTCTCAAGCCCCTGTCCTCCTAAGGCCTCAGAGGTTCTCTGCTGGGTCTGTGTCCTGGAACTGGAGCCCCACAATGAAGGCCCAGGGTGTCCTCTGGATAGTGCTTGGATTGCTGCTGTGGTCAGAGCCAGGGACAGGTAAGTCCAAGGGCAGAGGCCTGAGGGGAAGTGGTACTTGCTTTGTTCAACCCTAGTGGGCAAGGCTCCAGTTCTCAGCAAACTGTCATTCTGGCACCTTACATGCTCCCAGCCTAAGTCAAGGAAGGGATGCCAGAAAGACCTGGGGACCTGAAAGCAAAAGTTAAGGGTAGTTTCCTGGAGAAGAGATACATAGAACCGGGATGGGAGGAAGGAGAGCTGGGTTTTGTTGAAAAGCAGAAGAGAAAAGATATTTTAGACAGAAAAGAGAAAAGTTACAGAATATATAGCCCACGGAAGAACATCAATTCCAGACACTAGGATTAAAATGATCTTGAGGCTCTGGGTATGCAAACACTTGTCTGTATTTCCAGAACATAGGAGCTGAAACAAGAGGGTCATGAGTTTGAGGTCAGCCTGGACTATATAATGAGTTACAGGCCAGCCTCCAATATATAGCAAGCCCCTGGAACAAACAAAACAACCTACCGTCCTAGATTCAAATCATATCTCTTCCACTTTCTAGCTGGGTAACCTGAAGCAGCTAACATGACATTTCCATTTCAGATGCTTCATCTGTAACAGAAAACTAATGAGGCATAACTTATAATGTTTTGTGAGGATTAAATAGGTTAAATATGTCACTTAGAATGATGCCTGACACATGGTAAATAGTTAAGTAAACATTGGAATTATCCAACAACCCCTAACTCTGCTATGGACCTGGTAACCAAACATTTCTAGCTTCCACTTGTCTGTCTGTCTGTCTGTCTCTCTCTCTCTCTCTCTCTCTGTCTCTCTTTCGTTTGTTCTTTTTTCAAAACAAAGTCTTACTATAACTCTGGCTGTCCCAGAACTTGATCTATAGACCAGGCTGGACTCAAACTATAGATCAGCCTGCCTCTGCTGCAGTAAAGACATGTACCAGTATGCCTGGCTTGGATTCCCTTTCTTAAAGAGGGAAAAACCTATTCTTCTCCTCCTTTTTGTTTATTTATTTGTCTGTGCATCTGTTTGTTTGTTTGTCTGAGACAAGATCACATTTTGTAGCCTGGATGTCAGGGAACTATGCAGTTCAGGCTAGTCTTGAACTTGTGGCAATCCTCCTGCATTTTTAAATGAGAGGATTACAGGCATGACCATAGCAACTTTTATCAAGGAAAGCATTTCATTAGGGCTGGTTTACAGGTTCAGAGGTTTAGTCCATTTTTAGCATGGTGGGAAGCATGCTATGCAGACATGGTACTGGAGGAGCTGAGAGTTCTACATCTTGATCCATAGGCAGCAAGAAGAGAGAGAGAGAGCCACTGGGCCTGGCTTGGGCTTCTGAAACCCTAAAGCCCACTCCCAGTGACATACATCCTCCTACAAGGCCACACCTACTCCAACAAGGATATACCTCCTATTCCCTCGCAAGTAGCACCACTCCCTAATGACCAATGGTTCAATGGAGGATATTTTTATTTAAACCACTACAAATGCTAACTTGCTCAGGCCTCTCTCCTGTTCATAGTCTTGCCATGGCTCCCCAGTGCTCAGGCAGTCCTACCTCCTTAACCAACAGGCAACAGTCTGGGTGCCTCAGTTTCTTCCTCTATACAATGGTAGTGCTGGTCACAGTGATATCAGATGAAGAGCTAGGAACACTAGGAAAATGTGACACGAGCAGAGAGGAATGTACCAAAACAAAAGGAAGCTGAGTTGTTGGGCTGACTCATTCTTTCTTCCTGCAGCCTCCTCCTTGCCCCTGGTCATGGACTCCATCATTCAGGCCCTTGCTGAACTTGAGCAAAATATACTGGTGACTGGGGCCAATGTTACTGCCTCTGCAAGGATTCTGTCAGCCAAGAACTCCAGCCCCCACAATTCCCTTCCCCAGCACTTGCTGCTGAAGGCACCAAGCCACAACACTACAGAGCCAGATCTTCACTCACTCAGCCCTGAGCTTCAAGCCCTGATTTCTGAGGTGGCCCAGCATGATGTACAGGATGGGCAGGAATATGGAGTGGTGCTAGCACCTGATGGCTCCACTGTAGCGGTGAAGCCTCTACTGGTTGGGCTAGAGGCTGGTCTACAGGGGTATGGTGTTGCTAAGTTGTCTTCAGATTGCCTGACCATCCCCTGTGATACTGGAGACACCTTGACTAATATTGGAGCCACCTGGCCAGGACTCATGGATACCTTTACAAATGCCTCTTCTCCAGATGTTGGAGCCACTTTACCAAATGACAAAGCCAAGACTCCCACCACTGTGGACAGACTCCTGGCAATAACCTTGGCTGGTGACTTAGGTCTGACTTTCCTCCATGGGTCCCAGATTAGGAGTCCTCCAGGCCTAGGAACTGAGGGCTGCTGGGACCAGCTTTCTGCTCCCAGGGTCTTCACACTGTTGGACCCCAAGGCATCCAGGCTTACCATGGCTTTCCTCAATGGTGCCTTGGATGGAGCTCTCCTTGGGGACCACTTGAGCCGAATCCCTAGGCCCCACCCACCCCTCAGCCACCTGCTGAGAGAGTACTATGGAGCTGGGGTGAATGGAGATCCAGAGTTCCGAAGTAACTTCCGAAGGCAGAATGGGGCTGCTTTGACTTCATCCCCTACCCTGGCCCAGAAGTTATGGGAGGCCCTTGTCCTGCTACAGAAACTGGAGCCAGGACATCTGCAGTTGCAGAGCATGAGCCAAGAACAGCTGGCTCAGGCAGCCACCTTTGCTACCAAAGAGTTCACTGAAGCTTTCTTGGGTAAGGAGTTCCCCCTGGTCCCCCATACACAGACACTTCCAGCCCACTGTGATCCCCCTGGATCAGCAAGATCCAGGGCCTAGGAAATCCAGGGGGACAGCAGAGTCTACAGAAAAGGACAACTTCGTGGGCAAAGAAATACTAGTGTTGGTCCTTAGAGAATAGATAAGAGTTTATATGATTTTTAACTTTTTTTAAAGAGAGGTTGGGGTATAGTTCTGTTAGTAGAGTGCATGCATAAGAAATACCCTACCACCACAGTAAACTGTACACAGTGGTGCATGCTGGTAATCCTAGCTCCTGAGAGGCAGAGGCTAGAGAATCAGAAGTTCAAGGGCAGCCTGGGCTTCATGAGACCTTGACTCTACCCCTCACGCCTCACATACAAGACGAATCATACAATTGGAAGTCAACACAGGAGGGTTAATTTTTTTTAACCTATTTATTGAGACAAGGTTTTATATGTAGCCCAGGCTGGTCTTGAATTTGAAAGCCCCCTTCCTTAATCTCTCAAATCCTGAGATTAACAGGAATGTACTACCATACTCACACTTTTGGGTTTTCTCCTGGAAGTGGAAGGACATATAGTGGTTTCCATCTATCTAGCTATCTACCTACTTACCTACCTATCATCTATCTATCTATCTATCTATCTATCTATCTATCCTGTGTATGCCTTCTGAGCCATCTCCCTGACCTAAAACTAGACGCTTGTCAAATCCTGGAGGCCAGAGGGATGCCCACAGATTCATTTTAATAAAGATCACTCTTCCAGAAGGAAATGTTTGATAATAAACTCTGATGCTCCCTTGCTCTTGAAGGATGCCCAGCCATTCACCCCCGCTGCCGCTGGGGAGCGGCTCCCTACCGAGGCCACCCAACGCCACTCCGGCTGCCACTTGGATTCTTATATGTGCATCACACATACGTGCCAGCGCCACCCTGCACCACCTTCCAGAGCTGCGCGGCCAATATGCGCTCCATGCAGCATTTCCACCAGGACGTGCGCCACTGGAATGACATCGGCTACAGGTGGATCTGGCCTAGTCCACTGTGGGAGGGACTGGAAGGCAAGGAGTAGAACGAGTGGGGAGAAACCCGCAAGTAGTTGAAGGAATTTGTAGTGGGCATGGCCAAGAACCAGACTGTGGTCAAAATGAGGGACCAGGCCCAAGATTGGGATGGGGCTATGAATCCCACAAGGGAAAGGAAGAGAAGAGTGAAAAAAAGAGTGAATAGGGGTGTGACTGATTCTTAGGGGTAGATTCAAAAAGGAGAAACTTGGTTTGGTTTGGTTTGGTTTGGTTTGGTTTGGTTTGGTTTGGTTCGTTTCGAGACCGGGGTTTTTTTTTTTTTTTTTTTTTTTTTTTCTCTGTGTAGCCCTAGTTGTCCTGGAACTCTGTAGACCAGCTTAGCCTCTAACTAGGATTAAAGGTTTAGATCACTACAGCCACCGCCGCTTCCCTCCTCCTCCTCCTCCTCCTCCTCCTCCTCCTCCTCCTCCTCCTCCTCCTCCTCCTCCTCCTCCTTCTCATTCCTCTAGTGAAACATCGTCTCAGCTGACCTAGAGTCCCCTATGTGGAACAAGTTAGTCTCGAACTCAGAGAATTCTGCCTGATTCTTTCTCTGAATGCTATGATTAGGGTATTCTGCACTATTTTGCAAAAAAGAATGGTTTCTGGGCTTGCACTTGGTGTTCAAATGATATTGAATTGGATGAAAGAGAAGCAGTGTGCTGCACTTGATGTCGTAAAGCACAAGGACAGAGCCCTGCTGATCCTAAATATCACATCCCCTCTGCAGTTTCGTGATAGGCTCCGACGGCTATGTGTACCAGGGCCGTGGCTGGCACTGGGTAGGTGCGCACACACGCGGTTACAACTCCCGCGGCTTCGGTGTGGCTTTCGTGGGCAACTACACTGGGTCACTGCCTAGCGAAGCTGCGCTGAACACGGCGCGTGATGTGCTCCCGAGCTGTGCAATTCGCGCAGGTCTCTTGAAGCCAGATTACAAGTTGCTCGGCCACCGCCAGCTAGTGCACACCGACTGCCCCGGGAACGCGCTCTTCAACTTGCTCGGCACCTGGCCTCACTTCACTGTGGTGAGTCTGCTTGTCCCTGTGCCTGAGCTTAGCCCCCTGCACCTTTGAAACATGACTCAGGCGCAGCCTTCAGTCTCTCTCCATGGCATCATTTGTCCTGTCTATTCCGCGACACAACTTCAGCCCTGGCCCTGCCCCAGCCAGCTCATCTCTTGCCTAACTCCTAACATCTTTGCTTGCCTCTGACCTCAGTCTGGCCTTCTTTACTTGTTAGATTACAGACTTCTGATGCCCAGCTTTCTCCCTCAAACCACTGTTGCCTTTCAACCTCCTTAGAGCTGCAGCCAGGAACTCCTGGGGTGTTCTGGAACTGTAGTTTCTCTCTCTTCAGGGCCCCATCATGATTGTGGCCTGATCAAAGCTCTCATCTGAAGAGCAATTCGTCTTAGAGCTCTACTACCAAGCATCACACTTTTACCCATTTATGCTAAAGCCCTTCTGCTTACGTACCTTATCCCAGGACACTCAGCCTAGAACCCACTTCAGCCTTCTCTCCTAAGGGCTTCTTTTCATACAACCCTAACCTGACCTGTGACCCTTCACTCCAGATTATTCTGTTGGCCAAACCTCAGTCCAGTTCCTACTCCTGTGTTGCTCTCCTCTGCTCACCTCAACTCCATGGATTCCTGATAGCCTCTGACTCCCTGGCTCCTGAGAATCCTTACACTAGAGCAATCTAGACCAGCCTAAAAGTCGCGCCCAGCCTCAGATTTCTACCACTACCTAACCACACAGTCGCATTACCTGAGCCTGTTTCGTTTGTAAAACAAAGTCTAACCCAGGCTAGCCTTGAACTCACTGTGAGGCTCAGGCTGGCCTCTACCCCCACCACCCTCCTGTCTCCGCCTTGAGTGCTGAGATTTCAGGTTCTTGAAGTATATCACATCCAACTGCTACTTCCTTCTTTCTTCTTCTTTTTAGTGTGTGCGTGCATCTGCATGTATGTTTGTGTCTGTGGTATTAAAGACAACTTCCTGTGTTATCCTCAGGAAAGCCATCTATCTACCTCCTTTGAGACATGGTTTCTCATCAAACTAAAGTTCACCAAATAGGCTAGGTTCGCTGGCTAGTAGCCCAAGGGGTCTTCTTGTCTTCAGATCCACAGTCCTAGCACTGGGACTAATAGATGCCACTTGGCCCAGCAACTTTACGTGGGTTCTGGGGATCAAATTCAGGTCCTCACATTTGCAAGGCAAGCACTTTGCTGACAGAGCCATTTCCCCAGCCTCTGTTTTGATTTTGAGACAAAGGTTTTCATAGCCCAGTGAGGGGTGATCTTTAACTTCGGATTCTCCAGCCTCTACTTACCTATATGCTGCCCTCCTGTTTTCATTGAGCTATTTATCTGCCTATCCTTTACCTGTAGACAGGTTTGAGTTTGGCTTGTTTTGATTCGTTTTAATAGGGGTTTGTACTTGTTATGTAACCTGGGTTAGCTTTCTTTGAGATAGGGTCTCCACTATGCAGACTTCAACTCACATAGTTCTACCTGCATCTGCCTCCAGAATGCTGGATTAAAAGCTAAAGGCATGAGCCACCACAGCTTCCCTAAGATTACCCTTGAACTCCCCAAATCATTTGGCCTCAGACTCCCAAGTGCTGGGATTATATAATAGTTTCCCCACACACACTGCTATAGTCAGCTTGGTATCCACTCCTTCACTTTGGGCCCCCATCCTGTCCTATCTCCAAGATTCCATAGCAAGGAGGGCAGACCCAGTCATACACACACCCTAAGTTTTATATATTCTCTTATTTCTTCTAGGTTGAAAACTAAGAACTCCTTTGAGAGACCCTTAAAGGTCCAGAAGGCACTATACCTAATGATCCTTTGAGCAACCATAGCCCTCCAATAAAGGGACCACTGAAAGGAAATATCTCTATGAGCATCATCTTTCTCAGAGACCAAAATGCAAGCAAAGTGCGTGTGGCTCCATGGGAAAGCACCTAGTTGACAAACAAGAAGCTTTTGATTGTGTTTTGTATTTTCATTTTTTTATGACAGTGTTTCTCTGTGTAGCCTTGGCTATCCTGGAACTCACTCTGTAGACCATGCTGGCCTCAAATTCACAGAGGTCTGCCTGCCTCTGCCTCCTTAGTGCTGGGATTAAAGACGTGTGTCACCACTACCCATCAGCTCTTGATCCCTACTCCAGCACTACAAAATAACTGAAACTGGGTCCAGGAGCTCATATTTGTAATTGCAGCAACTGGAAGACAGAGGAAGGAGAATTTCTTGGAAGCTGTGGGTATTAGGGACTGACACCTCCTAACAATGAGTACTAAAGAGTCAGGATGACAAAAATGGAGGCAGCTTATTTTACGACCTTATAGGGTGAAATGCCAACAAAACTGGTAACGATGCCCCTTTGGGAGAAAAACTGTCCTTTTTTTAAATGGTCCTAATCAAAATCCCTTTCCCCTCCTTGCTGCATGTTGCCTGAGTTTCATCATCCATCCCTTCCCCCCTTTTTTCAATGTATGCTCTTGGTCATGATGCAGCAAGCTACCTGTATCCTCCCATCCTGAGACAGATAACCTTTGGTTTGAAAAGAAGTTTAGCCAAAAGACCAGACAAGAGGGCACAAGGTGTTAGGGCAGAGATGCCAATGCCATCTACTTACCTGACACCTAAGCCTGTCTAAGGGGCTTTTGTATTAAAAATGGAAGATCGTATTTTGTTTTTCAGCAAAGCTAGAAGCTAATCTGTGCTACAGAATCAAGAAAACAAAAGCAAATAAATGAACTTCAGTACAAAATGGTGATTTGGAGGCAACCCTAGAACTTCACTATGGGGGGGGGGGGTAAAAAGGCAAAGCCTGGAGGAAAAACAGCCAGGGAAAGCAATCAAGTTCCCACTGCAGACATGCAGAACTCAGTTACAGGCAGACAGCATAAGAACCTTCACTGTCATCCCTGAGCCTAGGAAGCAGCGAGCCTGGGTCTCTGAGAGAGGGCCACTCTCAGAAAGTGATAGCTCAATGGCACATCAGGATTGTTTGTCACATAACAACCAGATTAGACCCCATTTCCTTAAAAAAAAAAAAAAAAAGGTACATTAAAATTATAGCCTGAAGCTGTAGCTCAGTGACAGCACTTGCCCAGTATTATCATACTGGGGGCCCTGGGTTTCATCTCCAGCACTATAAAAAGAAAGGAAAAGAGAAAGTGAAAAGGGGAAATGTTGGAAGTGGCCCAGTATGCAGCAAACTAATAAAACTGAAGAACTCTGGAGATACTTTAGGAGATAAGCATGAGGATCTGAGTTCAAATCCCCACTTCTCATGTAAAAAACTGGGTGCTGCCAAATGCTCCTGTAACCCTGGCACCATGAAGGGTGGGCACAGGAGGATTGCTGAGGTTTCATGGCTGCCATGCAAACTCCAAATCTGATGAAATCTGATGAAAGATACTGTCTCCAAAGAATAAGGCAGAGAGTGACAGTGCAGAACACTTGATAACACCTCCTCTGACCTCTGTGGATGACCTCCCCCCAACCAGGGGTTCAGAGGTGAATGCTGGCCTTGCATATTTGAGGCTTGGGGTCCACCTCTGGCACTACAAATGAAAAGCCTCTCAGTTTGATTAGTCATTCTCCATTGTAGGAATATTCCATAACATTATATTGTACCCAGTAAATATATACAAGTGTAATTTATCATTTTAGTAAAATATGGCTGAGTGAGGTAGCCTATACCTTTTATTTCAGTTTTGGGGAGTCAGAGGTAGGCATTTCTCTGTGAATTTGAGAACAATCTGCTCTACCAAACAAGTTCCAGTCCAGCTATATCTATATAATGTGACCCTATCTCAAATTTGAATCAATTAATTAATTTACACACACATGCCTTTAATACCAGCACTTGAGAAGCAAAGGCAGGTAGAGTTTGAGGTCAACCTGATTTACATAGCTGGGATACACAGAGAAACCCCATCTCAAAAAAACATAATTAATTGATTAACTAATTCTAATTAATTATTTAATTACTTAAAATAAAGCTGAGTGTATAGCAATAGAGTGCTTACCTAGTGCATACAAAGGCCTGGGCTCCCTCTCTCACACTGGATAAATGACGCATGATGATGCATACCTCTCATTTCAGGCTCAGGGGCAGAAAGCAAAGGAATCGGGAGTTCATAGTCATCCTCCTGTAGCCTGAGACAGCCTTGAACACACAATGTAGCTAAAGATGACCTGCAATAAATATAGCAAGCCCAAGACCAGGCTGAAATACATAAGATTCTATCGTGTGTGTGTGTGTGTGTGTGTGTGTGTGTGTGCGCGCACGCGTGGGAGTGCACACGTGTGTATGTGTGTGTGTACATATATATGTATATATTGACCTAGAGCTATGGCTCAGTTGTTAAGAATACTTACTGCTTGGGGCTGAAGAGATTGCTCAGCGGTTAAGAGCACTGACTGCTCTTCCAGCGGTCCTGAGTTCAATTCCCAGCAACCACATGGTGGCTCACAACCATGAGCATCTGTAATAGGATCTGACACCCTCTTCTGGTGTGCCTGAAGACATCGACAGTGTACTCACATACATAAAATAAATATTTTTAAAAAAAAAAGAATAGTTACTGCTCTTTCAGAGAATCTGGGTTCAGTTCTCAGCACCCCCATAGTGTTTTAGATTTGTCTTTATCTCTGGTCTCAGGGGATTTAGTGTCTTCTTTTGACCTCCATGGGCATCAGGCACACACATGGTACTCTTACATACATGCAGAGAAAAAACAAACAAACAAAACACCTGTTACACCTAAGAATAAATACATTTTTAAAAGGTAAATAAAATGAAGAAAAAATTATTTGGGGCCAGAGATATGGCTTGGTGGTAGACCACTTTCACAGTCTGTGTGTGGTGGAGAGTTTCGCTCCCAGAAAAAGAGGAGGAAAAAACAGAGATCTGGGAATAGAGCCAGTATGTAATGATATGGCAAACAAAATAAGTAGAAATATACATGGGAGGGAACGTTGTTTTATTGGACAGGACTCATGTAGCCCAAGCTGGCCTTGCACACACCACGTAGCTAAGGATGACTTCCAATTTCTGATCTTCTTGCTTCTCCCCAACTGAGATTCCAGGCCTGTCCATGTGGTACTAGGGATCAAACCAGGGCCTGTGCGTGCGGGGCAAGTGCTCTGCCAATGACACATATTTCTAGCCCTCAAAATAAAATTTCAAAGGAAAAAATAAGATTTATTCATAATAGGATTATAAGGTATAAGAAATATAAATGCAATGTCCCTTTTTTTTTTTTTTGGTGGGGGCAGAGTTTGAGATAGGATTCTCTGTGTAGCCATGGCTGTCCTGGAACTCTCTTTGTAGATCAGGCTAGCCTCTCCCTGCTTCTGCCTCCATAGTGATTAAAGGCATGCACCATCACACCCAGCTTGCAATGTCCCTTTTTCAAAGTGAGAGTTTCAGGACAGTCACAGTAAGGAGAGCTTTAAACCTTTCAGCCTGGGCCTTTAGTGACTGCAGCACCCTATAGCCAGGGAGTCAGCCTTATCCTATCCACTTCATGAATCCAACTCCCCACGTACAGAGTCCACTATTTAGCCCAGGCTGGCTTCAAACTTGTGGCACCAATTTTCTTGCGCCAGTCTTCCAAGTCCTGGAATTACCTGTGTGCACTGCCCCCACGGGCTACTGTTATCTATGTCTTTGTACAAAGTGTTCCTTCTACCTGGTACCATCTGTTTTCTTTTCATGCTTTAGTTTGCAAAGGTTGCTTCCCCAGGGAAGTCTTTTCCCTGATTTTTCCAGCCTGAGAAGAGTAGCATTTCTGCTCAATTGGTCATCCTTCATCTAATGTATATATGTTGTCTCAGTTGCATAATTCATAATGTCGCACTGAATTCAGGACATGTCCCCCTCCCCAGATAGTAACAAGAGGACAGAAATCACATTTATTTAATCTCTTCCTCCATCTCATCTGGTAGGAACTCAGGAAACACTTGTCAAACATGAGCTTTTAAAAATGTTTTAATTGTGTATATCTGTGTATGGTTATATGCCCCTGCAGTGTAGAGTGTAAAGACACTCAGAGGCCAGAACAGGGTTTCAGGTACTGCAGAGCTGAACATATGGCTGGTTGTGAACCACCCATATCATAATGTTTCTCATTTAACCCCAGAGCCATCTCTCTAGCCCTTGAATGGGAGCTTTTTGAGACTGATACCATCATCCTTCACAAATAAGGAAGCACAGGGAGAGGAAATGACTTGTCTGAGGTTACAGTGAGAAAGAAGATGGCCAGCAGTTCAACCTGGGTGAGAACAGTGCTGACTCACTCCTGCCAGAGCACCTACCCACTCTCCTTTTCTGTTAAATTTGTAGTGCATTTTATTTATTTTGTATGTTGCATGTATACACACGTGCATGAGAATGTAGGGGTCTGAGGGCAACTTGTGAGAGCCTGTTATCCCCTTCTACTATGTGGGTTCCAAGGAACTACCTTGTATTCACTAATCCATCTTGATGGCCCCACCTCTTTCTCAAGCAAACATTTATCAAAACATAAAAGATACTGACTGGACAGCACCCCAAACTTCACCACAAAGAGATGTCACAACAGAACATACCCAGCACTGAGACTCAAAACCAGAGCATGTCAAATTTATGTTGTATGAATTTTACTTGCACTTAAAAATAAATCTGGGCCGGGCGGTGGTGGCGCACACTTTTAATCCCAGCACTTGGGAGGCAGAGGCAGGCAGATTTCTGAGTTCGAGAGTTCGAGGCTAACCTGGTATACAGAGTGAGTTCCAGGACAGCCAGAGGTATACAGAGAAACCCTGTCTCGAAAAACCAAAAAATAAAATAAAAATAAAAAATAAATCTGGGATGGGAGCTGGAGAAATGGCTCAGTGGTTAAGAGAATAGACTCCTAAACCAGAGTTGAATTCCCAGCACCTTTATCAAGCTGCTAATAAACACCTGTGGCTGTAGCTCCAGGAGAATCCAATCCTCTGTGGACACCTCTCACACATGAATACACTATCCCCCTACACACAC
>NW_021605568.1:914132-933981 GCF_004785775.1 Grammomys surdaster | reverse complement strand
GGACACCTCTCACACATGAATACACTATCCCCCTACACACACATACACAGTGGGGGTACATTTTAAATACCGGTCAAGGTGATTGATCCCAGCATTCAGGATACTGAAGCAGGAAGATCAAAGGTTCAAGTCCAGCCTAGACTAAGTAGGAGATCTTGTGTGGAAAAAAAAATATATCCAGGATGAAAATGTAGATCAGTTGATAAAGCCTTCATCGAACACAAATAAAACTCTGGGAAATAAACCAAACAAAACCAATAACAAACAAACAAACAAAAAGGTCAAATATTTGGTGCACACCTATAATCCCAGCATTTGGAAGACAGTGGCAGAAGGCATAGAAATTTAAGACCAGCCTTCCTTAGATACAATAGATGCCCATCTCAAACAAAGCAAAACAGAACAAAAGAAGCCATCTTCCAAAAGTCTCCTTAATGATCTCACTCAGCCACAAGCCCCTCTGAGTGAGACTGATTCCCTGACTTTTTTAAAAGATTCATTTTTATTAATTTTAATTGTGTGTGTCTGTGCACTCGAGTGTGTGTGTGTGTGTGTGTGTGTGTGTGTGTGTGTGTGCGCGCACGTGTGCTCATGCAAGTGGGTACAGAAGACAAAGGAAGCATAAGATCCCTGGGAGCTGGAGTTCCAGGCATTTGGAACTGTCACAGATTTAAGGAACTGAACAGTTTCTGGTCCTCTGCAAGAACAGCCACACACTTCACTACTGAGCTGTCTCTCCAACTCCAATTCCGTGACTTGTAGTGTCTTCATATGCTTGGTTGTCAACTTTTTACTACTTTTTATTTCTCTTTCTTTCCTCTTTTGTTTTTTTTTTTTTTATTCTTTGACACAAGGTCTTGCAGAAGAACCCTGGCTGCCCTTGAACTCACGAAAAATCTCCCACCTCAGATTCATAAGTTGTAGATATGTATGTGTGGGTAGTTACCACTCCCAGAAAGGTTTAGGACTCTATACTATATGAATGATCTTACTCAGGGAATACTCTTAGCTTTTGCTTTTGTTCAGCACTGTGATTTGTCCGACACCATTAGTTAAAGAATTTATTCATTTTCCTTGCTATATAATATTCTTCGGTGTGGAGTTGGCACCGAGTATTTGTCCAGCTGCCAGTGGACACCTGGGTTATTTGGGGTTATTAGTTGCAGTGTTGATGGCCGTGTCTATTGGATGTCTACCTATCAGGGGAAATACTGGATCTGAGGAAACCCACATAATCATGCTCAAAGGACAAGGACTGGGGGTAGGGCACAATGAATGCTACAACTGTCGCTGAACGTGCACACTCTTTAGTTCTAACTTAACACTGGGTTGGGGAAAGTCTAGTTAAGAGTCCAAGTCCAGCCTAGGCTTCAACACATGTAGTGAGCTCAAGGCCCAGTCTGCATAATAAGAAAACGAAAAGAAGGCTAGGCATGAGGCTCAGTAGTAGCCCATAGGCCTTGCCTCAGGCCCTCGGTTCCCACTCCCAAGGTGGAGGGGCTGGTAAACGGCTCCGGGGGTAAGACACTTGCCATGTAAGATCCGGACTTCCATCCTCCGGATCTCACATAAAGGTAGGAGAGAACTGGCTCCCCATGGTTGTCCTCTGATCGCCATGTGAGCAATATAGCAACCACACACAATAATAATAAATGTTGACTCTTCTTTTTAATCCATTCCAATAAAATTGTGGCAGCTTCCTTACATAAGTGAATCTTTCCACACCCCGGCCAGCAGGAGACTTTGGGGGCCCTGTAGCCTTGCTAGCCAGCATTTACCTAGCATGTTCCTATTTCATAGAAGGCAACTGAAGCTCAAAGAGACAAGTATGTACTGCCTCCTTGACCTTCTCGGCAGAAGCCAGAACTGCCAACCTCTCTTCCACCCCTCCCACCTCCGCATCCTGCCCCCATCATGCCCTCCCAGCCTGACTGTAAGGGCGGGGTGAAGGGGAGACAAGACAGGGTCACGTGGAGCTAGGTTCCGAGGAAGGAAGCTAGCACAGTACAGACTGCTGCTGGTTCTGGACTGGAAATCAAGGTAAGGGAGGGTCTACTTGTGGCAAACCTCAAGTGTATTCCTTAGAGGCAAAGCTGAGAAGAGACCAAAGAAGATGAAGACAGAATGTGGGCAGACAATGCACAAAACTGTCACCTTTTGGTCTCGCAGCAGAGACTCCGCCATGGACCCACCGTTGCAGAGTGAAGATTCCCAAACCCAGCCCTCGCCGCTCTCTCCGCTGACATCCTACCACTGGCACACTCGAGGCAGAGGGGAGAAGACCACTGGAACATTTCGCTGGGGCCGCTTTGCAGGCTGGGGAAGGACCCTGAGCCATCAGGAGTCCATGGTGAGCAACCAGCCAGCCCCTAGATCTCTGTTTCGTCGGGTCCTCTCTGCACCCCCTAAGGAGTCAAGGCCCAATCGCCTCCGGTTTTCCAAGACCCTGTGGGGTAGGCACAAGAATGTGGCGCCGCTGGAACCCAAACCAAATCCGAAGGCCCCAGGTACGTTCTCTCTCAACCCAGCTAGGGCTAGGCTGGGTGGCCGGATGCCTGGGTGTTTGTCTGTCAATCTAGCATCAGTCCTCTAGACACAGGAAGTTGTGGGGAGTATGAAAGCCCAGCAGGAAGCGGCCGGGGCCCCTAGCAGCCCTCATCTCTTTCCCCTTAAGCTGGGGCGAGGAAGACTCACAGAACTCCCAGGTGGGGTTCAGTTGAGAAAGGGGCGTTGAATGGATGCACTTTAGTTCTGTAGTGGGTGTCTAATGGTTCTTGGTCCTGATGGCTGTTGTCTTCTGTATCCAGTAGATCAAACCATTGACTGGATGTGAATTTCAGCTGCCTTATATATAGCCCATGTCTTACTTACTTCAATGTGAAGTTCCCCATCTCTGCCTTAAAGACGACATTCATTCATTCATTCGTTCATTTGTTCAAGCAAGCAGATGTTTACTCATTCAGTGTGTGTGTGTGTGAGTGTCCTTTATCACACACGTGTTGAGATTAGAAGACAACTTGCATTTATTTATTTATGTTGGGAAGATGGCAAGCAAGCCATGGTGGTTCCAGTGAGGGGCTCAAAGGACACCTTTCAGGAGTCAGTTCTCTCCTTCAATCATGTGGGTCCTGGGAATCAAACTCAGACAGTTAGCCTTGGTGGCAAGCACCTTTATGTTCTGAGCCATCTTGCTGGCCTAAGCAGAAGTTTTTTGAGCATCGAATTGGTTCAGTCCCTGACTGAAGCACTAAGGATAGCTGTGAACAAAGCAGATGACACTCCCTGCCCTGTGGAGTTCACATTGCAGTGGGTGGGGAAGGAACAGTTACAGACAGAAGAATGAAGTCAATATGAAGACGGCAGATGCTACAAAATGAGAACTGGGAGACTAGTGGAGACCAGGAAGATTAGAGACCAGGGCCTAGCATATACTAAGAGATCCATTCATAGGAAAACTAGGGCCACGGATGTGGCTTAGTGGTAGAGCACTTGTCTAACATGGGAGAGGCTGTGGGATTGTGGGTTTTATACCCACCACCAAGAAAGAAAGAAGAGTTGTGTGTATCACCCCTAGTGGTAAAACAGGGTAGAAAATAAACTGAGAAGATTGATTCAGTTGGTGTTTCCTGGAAGCTCATGATTAATTCAGATCTTTCCTAGAAATTCTTGAAATGCCTTCCATTCATCAGAGCTAGGACTACTAAAATCCCAGAACTTGGAAGGCAGACGCGGGAGGACGAGTATTGAGTTCTAGGCCTGCCTAAGCTATATAACAAAACAAATGAGGCTTTGGCAAGGTGACTGCCAAGTAAGAGCACCTGGTGATAAACCTGAAGCCCCACATGGTCAAGGGGAGACTGCCTCTTAAATGTTGTCCTTTGACCTTCACATGAACCCACATAAGTAAATAAACTCCAGTTGTTCTCTGGCCTCCACTTGTGCCGTGGCAGATGTGTGTTTACAAGCACACACTAAATCAATGTCACAAAAAGCAACTCAGCATTAATATTATATTGAGAAAAGTGGTTTCATATTATAGGGATTTGCTTTCCAAGACAGGGTCTTGCAACTAGACCTGGCTGGCCTCAGACTCACAGATCTACCTGTCTCTGCCTCCTATTTGCTGGAATTAAAGGTGTATACCACCAGGCTCAACTTTCTCTCTCTCTCTCTTTCTCTCTCTCTCTCTCTCTCTCTCTCTCTCTCTCTCTCTCTCTCTCTCTCTTTCTAGTTTAGGGACTCACACACAAAGGGAAGTGATCTACTACTGGGCTAAGCTTCCAGCCCTGCAGAAATGGCCTCTGAGGCCCTATAGGGTGCCTGAGGTTGCCCACTGCATAGGCTCCAGACAGTGCTTTCCACCAAACAAGTCTGCTCCTTTCTAGCTCAGCGTCTCCCACTGCTCCTCCCACAGTGGGGATTGGGGGAGCACATTGCTGGAGGGTATGCTTAGAACAAGCCAAGCCCAGGGCTCAATCCCCAGCACCACAGACAAATAAACCCTAGTTCCTAACTAGTTGCAGTACTCTGTGAGGGTGAAGAGTAGAGTCGTCCCTGACCCAATCTCCACCAACACCACCTCCCCAAGAAAGAAAACTCTCATTCATGTACTTACAACTTTGTCTATACCATTCTCAAGTGAATCCTTTCCACCTTAAGTAAATTATTTGTGTGTGTGTGTGTGTGTGTGCACACAGCATGGAGAAGTCAGAAGATAGCGCTGGAGAGTCTGTTCTCTCCTTCCACCTTGATATGGGCTCCAGGGGTTGAATTCACATCAGGGTTGCATACCTTTACCTGTTGAACTACCTTGCTGGTCTCAGATTAGTTATCTGTGTAAGAGGCCAAGGCTGGTACCCCATCATATTCTTTCTCTCATTCTCTCTCTCTCTCTCTCTCTCTCTCTCTCTCTCTCTCTCTCTCTCTTTCCTTCCCTCTCTTCCTCCATTCCTCCCTCCCTCCCTCCCTCCTTCCCTCATCTCCCTCCTTCTTCCTCCTCTCTGTCCCTCCTCATTTTTAGAATAAGGTCTCAAATTAGTAGCCCAAACTGGCCTGGAACTCATCCTCCTCCTAGCTCAGAGTGTCAGGTACAGGCATTACAGGTTTGTGCTACTAGGCCCACCTTTACCCACTCTCTTGGTTAAGAGAAGAATGCTTGGTTTAGAAGCCTGGCTTAATCACACACTCACAAGCTGTGTGATTCTGGGTAGGCCACTCAACCTTTCTGGACCTCAGTTCTAATGCCCTTTAAATGGCTTTTGAAGATTGAATGAGAAAAGGCATGAAGAGCAATAAACAGCACTGGACTGTTGGGCTGTGTCCGCTTCTAGGGTGGTCGAAAACAAACCTCAGAGAGGTAGAGATCTGCCCAAGGACACCCAGCCTGACATGGTTGCTGAAGTGTGCACCTTCTTGTATAAAGAAGGGGGTCAGAGGGAGAAGGAGAGACTCTGGAATCAGCATCCCCTCCTCTTCCCAGAGCCAGAGCTGGAGTTGGTAACAGACCCAGATCTACCTGCTGCGCAGATCCCTGAGCCTCCCACCCCTGACATGCCTGTTTGGAACATCGATGGCTTTACCCTGCTTGAAGGAAGGCTGGTGATACTTGGTGAGGAGGAGGTAAGGAAGAGCAGAGGAAGAAAGGGAACAGGACAGAGGCGATGGTAGAGGGGTAAGCACCAGAAATGTATGTGCCCCCTCACGTGTGCCTCCCCTTTCTGACTACCCACTTGTATGGGAGGACAGGGTCCTCGCCAAATCCGAGTGGGAAGCGCCAGCTCAGAAAGCAGCATGCAGGCAGCCTTGGGGAACCTCAAGGATCCAGGTAAATTTGGGAATTTGTGGAGGTTAGAGGATTGGGGAGCCTTTCAAAGTGATTCATAACCTACCATGCTTTCTACCCTTAACCTCTTACCTCTGACCACCCACAGTTCGGACCCCCGGAAAAACTGAGCAGGAAGCTACTGGTTCCAACCAGGTCCACAATGTTCGGGTATGTCAGCCGGTGTGACAGGGCGGGGAAGTGGCAGGGGTGAACAAGATCTCCTAGACCTTGGCCTCAGACATGCTCTACCATCTAACTATATCTGCAGACCTTACTTAATAACACACACACACACACACACACACACACACACATTAGGGCCAGGTGTGGTAGTGCACATCTATAATCACAGTCACAAAGACAAGAAGATTGCTTAGGCTCCATAGTGAGTTCCAAGCAAGCCAGAGTACATATTGAGACTGCCTGAAAAATAAACACACACACAGTGACTATTTTAAAATTTCTGATCTTCAATCTCTGCTTCCTGGGTAACTGTAATCACAGTCCTGGACTTGGAGGGCCAGGAAACAAGGGATCATGGATAGGTCACTGGCCAGCTCTGATCTGAGCCTTCGAACCTATTGTCAAATAGAGCTAATGAGAAAATTCCTCTCTTGGCTTTGTGTGTGTGTGTGTGTGTGTGTGTGTGTGTGTGTGTGTGTGGTGTGTGTGTGTGTGTGTGTGTGTGTGTTGCTTTGTTTGTTTGTTTGTTTGGACAGGGTCTCTCTATGTAGTCTTGGCTTCCTAGAACTCACTATGTAGAGCTAGGCTGGCCTTGAACTCACAAAGATCCAACTGCCTCTGCCTCCTAAGTGGAAAGGTGTGCATCGCGCCTGGCAAAAGCTTTATATTTTTAAAGCAGAGTCCTATACTGAAGTCTAGAATTTCCTAGAAGTTGATATGTAGACCTGCCTCCTGGTGACCTCTAATTCTCAGCAATCCTCTTGCATCTGCGTCCTAAGTGCTGGATTACAGATTTGAGTCCACAACCGGTTCTCTCTCTATTTTACAAGGAGTACATAGAGAATTCAGGTGAGTGAGTGATTGGTGCTATACAAATGCAAGCTGCTGGGGCTGAGGAGATGGCTCAGTGGCTAAGCAAGCATGAGGACCAGCGTTTGGATCCACTGCACCCATGCAAATGCTAGATAAGGATGGCAGTCTGCCTGTAAGTCTAGTACTTGGAAGATGAAGACCAGGAATCTGCAGACAATCCATCAGCTATCAAATCACTGAGTTCTAGACGCAAGTGAGAGGCCCTGCCTCCTGGTGGAAAGCACTCGAGGAAGCTTGACGTCAGAACCTCAGGACTCCACATACACATGTGCACACACACTCACTCACATACATGTGTGCACACACATACACATCACACAAAAGGACACATGAAAAAAAATATTGTAGATATCAGAAATGGAAGCCTGCCTGCTTTTCTAGGTTCTAACTTTTCAATTTCCTTCTTTTTATTACTTTTTTTGGATATTGGCCAAAAGCCTACACATGATTTCTCTGACACTCTGGGCTTTTTAACAGTCCCTGTCCACTTCTATCATGCAGAGCTTTGCTAACCTCTATTGCTGAACATGCTGGCTTTCTTAGACACTAACTCAAAAGGCATTACTAAGGGAGGAAAGGATAGATGGAAGCAGAGAAGGAAAGAGGGAAGAGGGAGGAGAAAAAAATGCAAGCTGTTGGGCAGGGAAGATAACACCATTGATTTGAGAGCATTTGCTCCTCGTGAGGCCTTAAGCACAATTTCCAGTATTGCGCAACATGAATAAAATGTCATCTGCTGGCTGCAGATGTTAATGCAGCCTGGACTTAGGCTTGGTCCACCAAGACCAGCAGATCCTCAAGGATACTCTGGGGGGACAAAGCTGAGGAAAGAACATAGGGTTCTCCCTGGCTCACATTCCTCTCTGCCCCCTTTAGAGGTTACTCAAGAGGCTGAAGGAGAAGAAAAGGGCCAAGACAGAACTGGGAGCCCACACCCCTCGAGATGGGTAAGAGTCTCTGGGAAGTTGGAGGGCTTGTGGTTCAACATTGTGAGTTCAGCACTTCTGGGTTCCTTAGCTTCACCTTCACCAGCTGCCTGCATGTTCTCTCTATTCTGCTCCATGACAAGTGAACTTGGGGTCACAAAGACCCCAGCTATTTTCTCATCTCTTGGTTGAACGATAGGAGTCATCTCTAATGAAATAGAAGCTAACCAAATACCCTGGATCTAGGAACTCCAAAGAATGCATGGAAATTCAGCCATAAGGGATGAGGGTGGAGGAAGGAAACAGCGGATCAACCGCTAGGATGCCAAAAGAGACAGCAGCTAGGGTAACTAAAGATTAGAAAGCTAAGTAAGGACTGAGTAAGCAAGGAATAACGCCTTGTTCCCCTTCACTGGCCCCAGACCCCCCAGTGCTCTTGGTTCCAGAGAATCGCTGGCCACACTCTCTGAGCTGGACCTAGGCGCTGAGAGGGACGTGAGAGTCTGGCCTCTGCATCCTAGCCTCCTGGGTGAGCCGTACTGCTTTCAGGTAAATGAGGAACCCACATTAGCCTCTACTAAACCCTTGGCCCTATCTCAGCCTCTATTAAACCATTGAATCCTGTCCTAAATAGGTAACCTGGGCAGGTGGGAGCCGCTGTTTCTCTTGTCGCTCAAGCGCTGAGAGAGACCGTTGGATTGAGGATCTTCGTCGGCAGTTCCAGCCGAGCCAGGTTATCGAGGGGGACAGACACAGAAAGCCCTTTCACCAGCCAGGCCCTGCCCCTTCCACGCCATCCACACAGTTTGTCCCCAAAACTTCCCATGCAACACACCAGCCACATGAATGTCAAATCTACCCACTCCTGCATCCAGTTCTCCACCTACTCGCTCCTCAAGTCCTGTTTACCAAGTAGTCACAAAGTCATCAGTCCAGGGCTACTCCTCTATATCCTAAACTCTAATATATGAGACATTCCCCAAAGCTAGATGTGTTCTGTTTAACGGCTCCCAGGTATTTGTGACCCCAGCCTCTTCCCCCAAGAAGTCGTGCAATATCCCTGTGAGCAAGGCTCCCAGATCGAGGTGCGCATCAAGGAATTACAGTGCGCATCTTGGGGCTTAGAGTGTAGATATCTCCGACACATTCCTTCTACCCAACTCCTGCATATAGGACAACGTGGAACGGCAAGAGACGTGGCTGACGGTGTGGGTGCACGAGGCCAAAGGGCTACCCCGAGCAGCTGCACCCGGAGTACGTGCGGAGCTGTGGTTGGACGGCGCGCTACTGGCGCGCACTGCCCCCCGGGCCGGCCCAGAACAACTCTTCTGGGCCGAACGCTTCCACTTCGAGGCGTTGCCACCTGCCCGTCGCCTGTCGCTGCGGCTGCGCGGAGCAGGTCCGGCAGGGGCAACCATGGGCAGGGTGGTGCTGGAGCTGGACGAGGTGAGCATCACCCGCGCGCCTGCTGCGGGCCTGGAGCGCTGGTTCCCCGTGCTTGGGGCGCCGGCAGGTGCGGTGCTACGGGCGCGAATCAGGGTGCGAAGTCTCCGCGTCCTGCCGTCCGAGCGCTATAAGGAGCTGGCCGAATTCCTCACCTTCCACTACGCGCGCCTATGCGGGGCGCTGGAATCCGCGCTGTCTGCTCAGGCCAAGGAGGAGCTGGCAGCAGCCATGGTGCGCGTGCTACGAGCCACTGGCCGAGCGCAGGTGAGAAGCCCTGACTATGCAGACAAGTGGCACAGGTAGCGCTTTCTAAATAGGGCTGGAGAGGAAGGGCCTGGACAGTGTCCAGCGAGGCAGTACACTGTGAGAGGCGGGACCAATACTTTACCATTGATGGACGACGAGCGTCTGGAATTTCAGCTGGCCTTAACTTGAACTGTGAGAGGCAGACCCTGAACTTCAGATGGGATGGGTTCGCTCTGAACTTGAGCGAGACAGGAGGGGCTGGAGGACAACCTCAACGCTATTAGGCACCTCTGCTGTGAGAGGTGGATGTTGTAGCCTCAGCTAAAAACTGAGGACTGTGCCTGAATATCAGCAAAAAGGCACAAGGCCCGTGCCTAGGTATGAAAGATGGACCAATGACTGAGATTCGCAGGATCATTCCATGTGATCTCTGTCCTCCACAGGCATTGGTGACAGACCTAGGAACCACAGAGCTGGCACGCTGTGGGGGCCATGAGGCGCTGCTATTCCGAGAAAATACCTTAGCCACAAAGGCCATTGATGAATACATGAAACTGGTGGCACAGGAGTATCTCCAGGAGACCCTGGGTAAGCAGAGAGAGAGATTGGTGCCAGAGGTCCAGGAAGCCCCAGGTGAAACGGCCTTCTGGGAGTGAATGGTGCTTTGGGTACTAGAATCTGGAGTGGGAGTGGAGTTGCTGTTTCCGTAAGATGTTTGATGCTTCCAGAGTAACTTGGAGATAGGCTTTATCTTAGATCGGGTTTTTATTGCTGCAAATGAAACACCATTACTAAAAAGCAAGTTGAAGAGAAAAGCGCTTAGCTTTCACTTCCACGCTGCTGTTCGTTATTGAAGGAAGTCGGGAAATCAAATGGGAGGATCCTGAAGACAAAGGCTGATGCAGACATGGAAAGGTGCTGCTTACTGGCTAGCTTCATGTGGCTTGCTTAGCCTGCCTTCTTATAAAACCCAGGACCACCAGCCCGGGGAAAACACCACCTACAATGGAAGGGGACCTCCTCTATTGATCACTAATTGAGAAAATGCCTTAACAGCTGGATCTCATGTAGGGATTTCCTTAACCAAGGCTCTCTGATGACTCTAACTTGTGTCAAGTTGACACGCAAAACCAGCCGGAACAGGGTTGGGGGCTGGGTGTGATGTGTTTGGGTTCATGACCTCAGACTGTGCTGGACTGCAGGGCAGGTTGTGCGGTGTCTCTGTGCCTCCACTGAGGACTGTGAAGTGGACCCCAGCAAGTGCCCAGCGTCAGAGCTGCCAAAACACCAAGCTAGACTGCGGAACAGCTGTGAGGAAGTTTTTGAAAACATCATCCACTCTTACAAGTGAGAATCAGGGACCCAGCACCTGAGTACAGCCCTGCCTCACTGCCACTGTGCTGCCCTAACCAGCCAAACAAAATGTGGGGCACTCAAATTTGATTTAATATTTAAAATATGCTTACCTCCAAGTCAAATTTAACTGCCCTGGTCTTATTTACTGTATCTGGCTAACTACACTCTTGTCATGCCACCTAACCCCAAGTAACCTAGGACCAGTTTCCTTTGCCTTCAACCACAAATGATTCAATACCACCTAACCTTGGACAATATAGGATTTTAATTTCAGATTATTAATATTCTTAATCCTATGACCCCTGATCTTAAGAGATCCTATATCCCTGATCTCATCAACTGGTTACAGGAAACACGAGCATGTAACCCCTTGGCTTCTGGCCCTAGGATAACTTCATGCTCAATCCTGTGATTTATGATCCTAAGTAACACTGTAACCCTAACCCCATCTTATGTTATACTCAGACACCTCACTTTCACATACAATTATTGCACCCCAAATTCATGACCTCTGTTCCCATGTGATCTTGTCTGCCCAAATCTAAAAGTTCAGGACCTAAAAGTTGCCACAATTTTGCTATAAGTTCTTAGCCTCTGGAACCCAAGCCCTGCCCCAAATATTATTATCCCAGAGATCCCCAACCTTGCAACCCAAACAACAGGTTCAGTGACATGAAAGCACACACAGGCTTCATGAACAAGCCATGTAATGCTTCCTATGCACCTGGCCTCTAGACTTATGACCGTGATCATATACACTCTTTATGTCCCTGTCCCCTTCCTCTAACTATTGCTTCTTCTGCTCTAGCTGTTTCCCAGCAGAGCTGGGCACTGTGTTCTCAACTTGGCGTGAAGTATGCAAAGCACGAGGCTCTGAGGCACTGGGCCCCCGGCTGGTGTGTGCGTCCCTCTTCCTAAGGCTCCTATGCCCTGCCATCTTGGCACCCAGCCTCTTTGGCCTGGCACCAGAGCACCCGGCCCCAGGCCCAGCCCGAACTCTTACACTCATCGCCAAGGTCATCCAGAATCTCGCCAACTGTGCTCCGTAGGTGTTGGGAGAATGTGGGACAATGATGGAGTCAGGGAGTAGGGGGTTTGGCAGGTGTCTGTCCTGATTTAACCAGTTTGGCTCTAACTCAGGTTTGGTGAGAAGGAAGCCTACATGGGCTTTATGAATAGCTTCCTGGAAGATCATGGACCAGCCATGCGACACTTCCTGGACCAGGTAGCTATGGTAGATGCAGATACCACACCCAGTGGCTACCAGGGAAGTGGAGACCTGGCCCTTCAGTTGGCAGTTCTCCATGTCCAGCTCTGCACAATCTTTGCCGAACTTGACCAGGTGAGACCTGAACCCAGAACCCTGGGTGGAGAGTAGAAAGGCTGGGAGGCACTGGAACCAGAGAGTTCACAGAACATCTTCCTTATATCCTTTGACAGAAAACACAAGATAGCTTGGAACCACTACCCACCATCCTTCGAGCCATTGAGGAGGGCCGGCCTGTGCCAGTCTCTGTACCAATGCGGATCTCCAGTCAGGTCCAATCCAGGTAACCTCAAGTCCAGGCTGTTTTCTCATGGGTGACAGAAGGAGTAAATATGTTAAGATGAATAATGCCAGGAGCAGGATTATGTTGAGGTCAGAGGCTTGGGATGGCATCATGTAAGGAGGCAGGCAGAGGAGTGGTCACTGTGTGGTCAAAGGGCAAACATTCACAGAACCAGAGTCCAAGATTGGGATGGAGTCATGTCAGAAGTCAGGGAAGAGTCACCTCCAGGGTGAGAAAGTAGCCTGTGGTAAAAGATGAAGACCATGTGTCTGTGGATGGAGTCAAATCAGGGGTCAGGTGAAAACAAGATATTACAAAGGTCCGAGAAGCAGAGGTCAAGCTTAGGACAAATAAAACTAGTCGTGGGGCCACAGGTTAGAGACCATTTCCCATCAAAAGTCAAGAACAACAGCGTCAGCTCAAGTCCAGAGGTTGGAGAGAAGATAAGGTCAATTAGGGAAAAAGTGGGTACGCTTGTGAGTGGAGGCAGATTCTCTGGGGTAGACTGGAATTAAAACTATTGAAAGGATCAGGTCAAGGTCAGAAATCAGAGCTAAAGCTAAAGAGGAAAAAAAGATCAGATTGAAATAGTAGTCAGAAGTCAAGGACAGGGTCTCATCAAAGTCAGAGGTCATGTGTGGTCCTAAGAGAATTCTACTAATGTAAAAGGTGGGGTCGTTTCTGCCTCTAGACTGGGGTGGAGTCATCTCCAGAGCCAATTGAGGGTCTGAACTTTCGCATCCCACCTCCAGCTTCTCTTCAGGGGAGAAACCCGGCTTCTTGGCACCCCGAGACCTCCCCAAGCACACGCCACTCATTTCCAAGAGCCAATCTCTGCGCAGCTTTCAAGGGACAGGAAGCTGGGCCTGTCGGCGGCCAGATGAGGAGCGGACCCAGCAGCGGCCGCGGCCAGTGCTGCGCACACAGAGCGACCCTGCCAGACGTCCTACCCACCGTCGCCCTTCTGCAGGTTCCAAGCCACGACTCAAAGGCACCCTACGCACGGGCCCCGCGCCTTGCGGACGGGCCTGGACTAGGGCTTCCACCTCGCTACCTCGGAAGCCATCGGTGCCATGGCAGCGCCAACTGGATCAACCCGGGGACCGATACCAAATTCCGGGAGCGCACCGACCAGTGGGCAAGGTAACATCCGGTCCTGATCCTCTCCGAGGTGTGGGGCGGGCTGCGGATAAGGAGCCGGATTAAGAAAGGACATTAGGGCTCATCTGACTCTGAGACTGTTTTTCCCGACCTACAAGTTCCCCAACAGGGTAGAAATGTGATAAAATGAGGAAGGGACCTGAGGATGGGTCGAATCACAGCTACTGTCTTCTCACAGCTAGCAGAGATACAATGCGAGGTAGCTGCACTCCGCGAGGAACAGAAAGCTCTGTCCCATCTGGTGGAGTCACTGAGTACCCACATCCAGGCTTTGACCGAGCAGCAGGAGCAGCTCCGCTGTCAACTGCAGGATCTGGACTCCAGACTGGGAGCTGGGTGAGCCCCGCCCTTCATGGTAGCTCCAATCCCAGCTTCTTCACAAGCGTGGCCCAAATCTCTTCCCTGCCTAAACTACCCCCGCTTCCAGGCCCTAACAGCTCTATAACCCCCAAGTTACCAGTTACCCAAGTTACCTGGTAACCTCTCCTCTGCTGGGCCTATCTCACATCTGTCTTTGACTAGTCCTTTTACTTACTCACACCCTCTCAACCAGCCACTCAAAACCCGATCGATCGGGGCCATCTGGGCCCTTCCCGCTCATTGGACAGTCTCCTCCTTCAAATTGATTAATTAATCCTCCCATTCCCGCCCCCCCCCCCCACACACACACCCGGTGTTGTAGTCCTTCTGTGAAACTAGATTTAACTATGTAATCCAGGCTAACTACATACTCTCCATCCTCTTGCTTCAGCCCCAGCCCCCCACCTGAGTTACAGGGCTGCACCATTACACTTGGCTAGTCTTTGCATCTTAACTGTGCCAAGCTCTAACCAGACCTTGCTTCAGATATACTTATACCCTGCTCTCTAATTTGAACAAACCCCAACTTCACTCCAAGCCCTGCCCACTGAGTCCTAGGCAGTTGACCCAGGATGGAAGGGACTTTCTGTGTTTCTGACTTGGCCGCTCTCCTGCCCTGTCCTCCACAGGATCTCAAAGTTGGATTCTAAGGGTGGTCTCCCAAGCAACGGGAGCCACAGGCTGAAAAGTCTGGTAAGACTGTTGCCTGAGACTGGAGGGGAGTGAGGAGTCTGCTTGGTGAACATCCCCAACCCCCACCCCAACCTCAAACCCACTTCCACTGCCTTCCCAGGAGCATCGCCTGACTGAGATGGAATGTTGTCAGGACCAGCTGAGGGATACCCTCGAAAGCCTACAGCTTCTTTCAAAAACACCAGGATCTCAGAGCCAGACCCTGCCTCTTAAAGGACCATGTGTCAATGGAGCTGATCTGTCAACAGACACTTGAGCATTTCACCCCACTCCATATGGTCTGGAAGCCAAGAGAACCACTACAGAGGATTTTCTGACTGCCTCAGCCCTTCATAGCCTTTAGTGGGGGACAGAGTGGGAGGTGTCAATCACTCTGGTAACTGTGAGGTTGCCCAGTAAATCTCCATTTCAGAAAATCATGGGTTTCTCTGCCCTACAAATGATTAATACAAGAGCATACCCAGCATTCACCTCTCCCAAATTCTTACCTAATGTGAAGTCTCCTGAAGATGGAAAGGATAAGCAGATCCTCACTACTGCTGTGATCTAAGGCCGTCACTCTAAAAGACCCCATTCTCTCCTCTGTATCTAAAAAATGCATCTAAAAATTCTCTACACAGTGGACAACTCTTAGATAAAGGTATTCAATAAAAGATATTTATCATTGGTTGGGAACCACCTGCCTTTCCATGAAGCACAGCTCTCCCACCCACCTATCCCATCTCATCCCCTACCAATACCTCAAGCTCCGAATGACAGAATCTTTCTAGACTCCATATCACAATCTTATGGCAGGGAGGGCAATGAGTCTGGGAGGCAGATGAAGGAAGGGGCTGTACGTGAGAATACAGTTGAGTTCTATGGCTGGTAGAGTAAGGTGGATGAAACAATTGGCAGGAGACTAGGTTAGCTACTTCACTGAACATGTGACCTGGTTTAAGGCAGATCACTAATCAAAATAGATAGGTCTACTCAAAGAAGGCTGACTCAAAATAGGAAATTAGCACTTGAACTAAATGAGTAATCAAACACACACAGACACACACACACACACACCTCACATTTATTGAGGTCTTTTGGGACTCCCAAATGAGCCATAGGAAAATAATAAAGTAGACAGACATGAACTCTTGTCTTCTTCATTTGGTGAAGACAAATATGCAACTGATGGATGACTGTATGGGTATTGGTAGGACTGTTGAATCCCCTGATTGTGGATAAGTAAAAGGGACTGGCTGGTACATGAGATATGGGTGGATAGGTTAAGTGAATTTTTGGATAGATGAGTAAGTGTTTAGAGAGGTGATTTGTTTATTGGGTTGTTGAGTGGTTGATAGATTGAGCATGGAGATAAATGGGTGGACAAATGGGTGATGGATGTGAAAAAGCAACCAGTTTGCGACGTGTGTATATGGGCTAGTCTGGAGGCTATGATCCTGAAGACTAAATAGAGGAGAGCTTAGTATTCAGGACAGACATAAAGTAATGGAGATGTTGAAATCCAATACAAACAACGAGAAAGGGTGGCCTTATGATTGGAAGAGACTGAAAGCTAAGGACTGGCCAGGTGGAGTCCTCAGTGATCTATGAATGATCCAAGAGAAAACTTCTATGTTTCCCTCCCACTCACCTGTTATTAACAAACCTAGATGTTATCAACAAACCTAGTATAGTAAGAATCAGTGGCCTGGCAATGCAGAGGACAGGATGTTGTCATGGTAACAGAGCCCCTCCCTAGACGCTAAGGTCCTGCTGGCCCTTTAAGGGCGACCTGCTTGGCCACTCCCAATATGGCGGCGCGCCCGTTGGATTTCCCCCCCTCCGGAGTGGCACAAGGGGGGGGCAGACCTCCTCATCATGGCGGCGCGGCGGGGCTGTCGCGCTGAGGTCACGTCGGCGCGCCGGGGGGGGGGGGGGGGGGGGGGGGGGGGGGGGGGGAGCGATTTAAAGGGACAATGTCCCCGAGCTGTGGAGGCAGCGGCGGCAGAGGAGGCCGTGGCACCGGCACCAAGAGCGGCAGCAGCTGTAGTGGCAGCGACGGCCCCATGAAGTAGGGGAGTTTCCAGCTAGCGACTACGCCTCTCCGGTGAGGCCCGACCCAGCCCGGGAAGCTCGCGGGCAGGGCGGAGCTGGAGCCGGGAGGGGAGGCCTGGGCCCGGTCCGGCCGGGCGGGACCCCCTAGGGCGGGGGGCGGGGCGGGGCCTGCAGGGGCGGGGCCTGGTCGGGGGCGGGGCTGCACAGGTGGGGGGAGGGGCGGGGGTCTCGAGGCAGGTGTCTCCCCCCACCTCAGCTCGTCCCGCGGGGTCTCCCGCCCCGAGGTGCACGGGCGAAGGGCGCATCCTAGGGACCCTAGCTTCCCCGCAGGGTGCGTCCGCGCATCGCCGCCCCTACCTCTGCGACCCCTGCGGGGGGTGGGGTAGGGAACGACCATCTGGACTGGACCCCCCTCCCCAAGCTGCCAAAGTGCTCCGAAGTTGCGGTCCTGCCCGATGCCCGCCGGCAGTGCTTACCCTAGTGGGTACCCGCAGGTGCTTTCTCCAGGCCTGGGCAGGGACCCCTCCAGCCAAGACTGTCTACCCACCCCGTATAGGCCCCCCGGGAGCACCCAGGCCCCCGAGGGCGACGCCTGCTACCAGGCCTGGAGCCCCGGCCCCGCCCCGGTTGCCTGGGCCCGGCCTCACCACCATCTCCCTGGGGAGAGCGCCTCATCCCTGCCCTTCACTTTCTGCTCTACCTTGAAGGTATTTATAGGTGGAGAGGACAATCGCCCTCTTCCCCCAGGGTCCTTATTTCTGAAACAGGAGCCCCATCGGTCCTTTTCATCCTCGGGCCAGAGCAACCAATATCGGTGGAGGATGCAACCAATACTATTAGAAGGTGGCAGGGTGGAGAATCCCAGGCTTGGTATGCATGAGAGATCATGCTGAGGAGAAGGGAAAGGGTTAATGGTGGGGTCACTTGAGAGTGTGGAGAGGTTAAGGGGTTAAGAATGTATCCTGGGTAGGGAGAAGGGTGTGGATGTTGGTAAAGTGTAGGGGTAATTGATATGGGGCAACAGAAGTGAGAAAAGTATAAGGGCAAAGATGGGGGCACTCGGGACAGTGCACTCATGAGCTGGGATCCTGGAAACTGGAGGCATGGCTATAGGTTATGCAGTTACAGGATAGCCAGGAGGCAGCTGCACAAGATGAAGCTGTGAGTGATGCATGAGAGGAGTAGGCGTAAGGATTGATGAGGGAGGACTGAGGTAACTGAGTGTGCATGTGTAACTGAGGTGAATGGAGGCTGGGAAGAAGCTGGGGAAAGAAGAAGCTTTAGTGCTTTGAGGCACGCTGACAGTAGAGGTGATTGGGTTATAATAGGTGTGAATGGGGCCTCAACACCACTTACCCCACCTCACTTTAACTGAGAAGTAAACTGAGGTCATAGGCCTTGAAGGAGAAGGTTTTGAGAGAGGGAAAAACAAACAGAATTTTCTCTTACTCTCCTAAGGTCTTCCCTGTCTTTGTCTCCAGGCCCACAATGCCCTGCTGAATCTGCCAGGTAGTGAGTGAAGATCAGCGGCTAGCACCCATGGAGGGGTTACTTGCAGGTGGCCTGGCTGCCCCGGATCGTCCTCGAGGCCCAGAGAGACTGCCTGGCCCAGCTCCAAGAGAGGACATCGAGGGTGGGGCTGAGGCTGCTGAGGGGGAAGGTGATATTTTTCGATCTTCTCATTACCTGCCAATCACCAAGGAAGGCCCTCGAGACATTCTGGATGGCAGAAGTGGCATTTCTGGTAAGAGGGCTCTGTGGCCCTAAAGAAGCATCCCACTTAGTCTCCAAGGCTCAGAAAGAGTCAGGTCACCCAACCCAGCAGGGGCTGAGTTGGGTCTGGAATTCTGCTCGATGCGCAGAGACTTCTTTACTGTTCTGCATAGTGCTTTTCATTTGCCCTTATGAAAACAGATGTTTTGGGAGCCCATAGCTGGATCACAGTCACCCAGAGGATGGTAAGGAACTGGGATTCATACCTTGAGTGGCCTGGCTCTCCCCTCTGAACTGGACCAAATACCCGGGTCAGCACCAGGAGCTCTTTGCCCAAAGCCCGCCTGTTCCTTCTTGCAGTCTTGTGGAGTATAGCTCCAGAGCTTGTGCCCTCTAGTGGTGAGGTAAAGTCTGGGGAGTTAGAAAATCTTTCTACCTTGATTTACCCCATACCAGGGTAGCTCACACTGTCCCCACAATTTGTTGTTTGTTTATTAAACACTGAGCACCTGCTGTGTGCCACTTTCTGTTCTGGGTGCTGGGGAGATAATCATGAAGAGGCAAGAGTTTCTGTCATCCGGGGCTTGGCATTGCAGAAGGGAATTTGGACAAGCAACATAAGGGCAGGCAATGACAGAGCCTATGCAGATATTAAACAGAGTGCCAGGGTCATGCCTGGCTGACCCAGGAAAAGCCTCCCGAGAATAGTATTTGAGACCCAGCATAGAATGAGTGGTGAGAAGTGCCCACCAGGTGGTGGGACAGCAAGTGCAAAGGCCCTGTACAGGGGAGGAGCCTGGCATGTTTAAGGACCTAACAGGAATCTGCTGTCAATGGAGAATCATAGGCTGAAGTATCAGACTTCTTCCTTCATTGCCTTGGTCGGACCCCAAAAACCTTCTAATAACTTCCAGGCTCCTCTTCGGTGGTTCCTACATGGCAAGTTCTTTGTGTACTCAATTCATATCATACTGAGGATCTTTGTAGGGAAGGCCTCCATTATTTACTGTCTCACGTTAGGAAGGGGAAATCCAAAACCGTGAGGGGTGAAGGAAGTGTCTCAGACTCACAGTCAGGCAGGCATGTGGCTTTACAACCCTCTTCCTTCTTCATGTTATTTTGTTTTTTATTGAACTTGGGATTGCACGTTGGCCCTTGCACATATTCTGCAAAAGATATTCATTCCATTGAGTTCTACCCCAGCCCTCTTCTTTAATTTTTAAATAACTTCCTTTCATCCATTTGTTCTTTCTCCTTGCGTTTTGTTTTGTGTGTCTTACATGTGAGGCAAGCACTCTACCACAGCTACATTTCCACACCTCATCTTATTTTTTTAAAATTTTATTATTTTTAATGCCATGAATGTCTGCCTGTGGATACATGCGTGTGATTGCCGGTGCCTGTGGATACATGCATGTGATTGCCAGTGCCTGTGGATACATGCGTGTGATTGCCGGTGCCTGTGGATACATGCGTGTGATTGC
>NW_021605568.1:823065-914122 GCF_004785775.1 Grammomys surdaster | reverse complement strand
TGCCTGTGGATACATGCGTGTGATTGCTGGTGCCTGTGGATACATGCATGTGATTGCTGGTGCCTGTGGATACATGCGTGTGATTGCAGTGCCTGTGGATACATGCATGTGATTGCCGGTGCCTGTGGATACATGCATGTGATTGCCGGTGCCTGTGGATACATGCATGTGATTGCTGGTGCCTGCAGAGGCCAGGGCGTTAGACACCTGGAGCTGGAGTCACAGATACTTCAGAGCTTCCCAGCCTTCTTTCTCTTTTTAAGTTTTTTCATCATTATGTATATTTTTTGTTATTATTATTATTATTACGTTTTTTCATTATTATTGTATTATGTGTATAGCTGTGTTCTGTGTACATGTATATTTGTGCAGCTCCTGCATGCAGCATCTGCAGGGGCCAGAAGAAAGCATCAGATCTATTGCAGCTGGAAGTACAAACAGTTGTGAACTGCCATGTGGATGCTGGGAATTCAACCCTGGGTCCTTTGAAAGAGCAGAAAGTGCTCTTAAACACTGAGGCATCTCTCCAGTCCCTAGTTTTTGTTTTGTTTTGCTGTCTTGGTGTTTGTTTTGTTTTGTTTTGTTTTGTTTGGGGGGTTGTTTTTTGTTTTTTGAGATAGGCTTTCTCTATGTTGTCTTCCCTGGCTGTCCTGGAACTCACTCTGTAGATCTAGCTGGTCTTAAACTCAGAAATTTACCTGCTTCTGCCTCCTTCCTGAGTGCTAGGATTAAAGTTGGGTGCTGCCATACCTGGCTTCTTTTTTAGTCTTTGAATAATTTTTCTTCTTTTTTTCCCCTTCTTTTCTGTTGTTTTCTTTCTTGTTTTGTGTTTTGTTTTGATACTTGTATTGCTGAGTTTGGAACCCAGGGCCTCAAAAAGTTAGACATGTGCTCTTCCAGTCAGCCACATTCCCAGAACCCTGTATTTATAGCCCTTATGTATACTTTTGGAGCTCTTTGATCTGCCACTGTCCAGCAGCTTTTCTCATGATGCTCAGGTACTTATGAACCTACTGCTCTAGAGTGCGGTAAAGAGAGGACCCAGTGCATGCCATCCCTGCTGTCATGGAGCCTTTTCTCTGGGGCAGGGGAGATAGACATTAACCAAGAAGTAGAGTGAGGAGGGAACACATGACTTAGAGGCAGGCACAAGGGATCAGGACAGAAGCCCTAGCTTGTAAAGATTTGGAGAGGATGGCTGGCACCTGCCAGTATGAAGCAAGAGGGGGAATGGTGAGTAACAAATCTTCAGAGCTGAGGGCTATCCCTTAGCAGTCCCCTTCCTCAGGATCCAGTGAGTACCAGGACTTTATCCCAGGCCACAAAGCTAGTCAGGAGTCTTAATTTTGTGGGAATTCAAGAAATCTGTAGATACCAAGGGACTAGGCATTTTTCTCCACGTAGCAGATGACCCAAGACTGGAGAGATGGAAAAGGTAGGTAGGTGTGTGTCTTCGCCACCCCACACCCCCCCCCCCAGAGAGCAACCAGGGATTCCTGTGTGCACCTGTTTCACAGCCTAGGTAGGAGGGGAAAGAGGCCACCAAGGGGAACTAAACCCACTCTTAAGGGCTCCCCGAGTAAATGAGAGCACATGTGGGGATGGCTGCATTGAAGCAAAGTCAGAGCATGGAGATTAGAGAAAACAGAGACGTCTGTACCACTGTCCTATTGGCCTGCTTGACTCCCCTTTGTAGACTAGGCACTTGCCCTAGGAGTCTTGTGATGTCTATAAATAAGAACAGTCTCTGAGGTGGCTATTCCATCCTGAAGCCTGGCATTCCCTTGTCCCTGTGCAGCCCTGAGAACCCCTCAAGGATTCCCAGGAGTGGTATCCCCAATCTTCTCTGCCTGGACAAGGAAATACCACTCTGTTGCTCTGTCTTCCATTATGGCTATCAGTTGGGACCCTGCCTCAAGCCCCATTGCAGTCCCACATACCTCTGAGATGGGCTTTGCAAGTACAGCAAAGTCTTATGGGACTTACATGTTCCACTCAGATCAGCGAAGAGTCTGGTGCATGCCTACTACTGTCCATGGGACAAGGGACCTGGGAACAAAGAATGTGTCATTTCTGGATTCATGGAAAGAATGAGTCAGAGCATGGAGAAAGCAAGCCCGAGGCTACAAGTCTAGCCTCCAGCTTCCACCCCAGGACATCATCAAGCCAGCCTTGACACTACAGAACACCTATCTCCTCCTTGCCCCCATCGCTGTGTCTCTGGATGGAACTCTTCCTGTGATTTCAGTGGCCCCTTGAAGCTGGTTTCATGGCTGTTTGCATTGTACTGAGAAAAAAAACAAAGGCTTGGAGCCTGAAAGGCCACTTCTGGTCACACTGTTGGGCCTTGCACTTGGAGTTGTCTGGCAACAAAGTATAGATTCTTGGCAACTCTGCCAAGCTGCGGGCTGCCTGGCTTGGAGTTTAAGTGGCTCATGGACACCCTTTCCTCTCATTTGTAAGCTGTGTCGAGGACCCCACATGGCAGGAGCCAGTGAGGGAGTCTGGCACTGCCACTGGCTCAGAGTTGCATCCATGGTGGCACAGGGACTTCTGGATCTCCTTCAGCGTGGAGGCTTCTGGGCAAAACCCCCACCTCCAAGCTGTCTCAGATATAGCCCCTGCTTGGTCTCCTTCTTCCAAACTTGCTGCCACTAAAAATAGGAGCCTCACTGGAGCTGCTCAAAGAGGCCAGTATGCCCCCTGGCTCACGGAATTCTTAGACAACAGCCATTGCGCATAGCCATCAAATCTGGGACACTCAGAATTTCAGAAACAGGACACCTGGGACCCTCAGACCCACATCTCTAGGCTGTGCTGGGACTGGTTACTCACTGATTGGTCACTTTTTCCTGATTAGTTCTCATCTGTGACTTGTGTCTAGAACAGACCCTGTTGCTTATGGTTGTTTTCCTAGCCCTCACTATCTTCTCCAGTGCCTCATCATAACTTCTGACCTCAAACCCCAGAATATCTCTGCTACTGGTGGGTCTGCCTCCATGGCTCTCAAACAGGGACAGTCGGGTCCCACAGGGGACACTTTGGGGATGTGTGCAGACATTTTCAGTTGGCATGATTGCAGGATAGGTAGGAATTACTGTCCCATGGGCAAGTAGAGGCCAATTGTGGATTATCCTACAATTGTGGTGGGCTGCCTCAGCCCAGAGAAGGATCCTCTCCAAGTGTTAAGACTAAGGCCACTCTGCCCTAGGATATGCAAATTTTTGTACCCCTGACCCATATTTTAGGCCATGCCATTGTAACAGCCCTTTTTGTCAGGCTCAGCAGACAGACCATACCCCCCTGACCACTCCCTGCCATTTTCATTCTTCTATCTCTAGTGGTAGGCTTTTAATTCCCAGGGAAAATTGGATGGTGGGGGATTGGAAGAATCCATGCCAGCCCTCGCCCTTTCTGGACCATCCTCAAATTGAGGTTGATCCAGCAATTGCATCTGTCAGGCCCTGGCCAGGGCACAAGTTCTCCCAGCGTGTTAACCTTGGCCCAGGCAATTGGCTTACTCCCTGCTTGGCATGCTTGCTGTGTCAGGCAAGCGTGGCGGATAGAGAGGCACAGGCCAGGATTCCTGCAGTGGCTCCAGGCATTGGTTCTACAGGCGGATAATGGAGAGTTGGCTCTATCTGTGTTGTTGTAGTGAGGTGGGCATTCCCTAGAAGAGATTCCATTCTAGGATTTAGGGTACAGCAGGCAGGCATGGGCCATGTGTGGTTCAGGATGACCAGGCTCCCTACTCATCTGGCATGTGTTTGTTGAGTACTCGCATGCCAGATGCTGGAATGCTGCCAGGAATGAGCTGTAAATGTCCCAGTTCTCAGGGGCCTTGTGTGCTTACAACGTACCCAGACATGCAGCTATCCACAGAGGGAACATGGCAGTACCTGGGAAAGCTAAGAAATAAATGAAGCAGATGCCAGGCATGGAGTCACAGGCCTATAATCATAGCACTCAGAAGCCAGAGGCAGGAGGATGATGAATGTAGCTAGCTTGGGCTACATAATGAGTTCTAGACTAACTGGATCTACATAGCAAGATTTTTCTCCAAAAAAGCTAAGCAAAGCCAGGTGTAGTAGTTCACGGCTGTCATCCTGGAAGTCCACGAGTATAGCCAGGGGCGTTGCAAGTTTAGAGGTCAGCTGGTCTCAAGAAAACCCTGTCTCAAGCAAAGTGAAGACTAGGCACAGGGGCACACACCTATAGTCCCAGCACTTGTGGGGTAGAGGTAGACAGATTGGGAGTTTAAGGTCATCCTCAGCTACATATTGAATTTGAGGCCAGCCTGAGCTACATGAGATCATGTACCCACACAAAAAAAAATAAAACCAAAACCAACCAACCCTTACCCAACACCTAGGGGGCAGAGGCAGAAGGATCTTCATGAGTTTGAGACCAGCCTGGTCTATACAGCAAGTTCCAGGACAACCAGGGCAACGTAAAGAGACCCTGTCTTACACACACACACACACACACACACACACACAGAGTTCGGGGAGAGGTGGCTAAGGCTAGAGAAAGTTAGGACTCAAAGCTTCAAAAGAGTGGGGTTTGGGGAGAATTTAATAAAGGCAAAGCAGTAAGGGTCCAGGAAGGGAAGGGAAGTTGAAGGAACCAATCAAGACCCAGACCTCATGTACGTGGCATTGTTGTGGCAGGTGGGACTCTAGCTTTTTCCTGTAGTTAGAATGAAAAGCATATGAGTTTTCCCAGGGTACGATTTTAAAACAAGCAAACAAAAGCTACCCTGGTTGCTGGATGTGTGGAAGACTGGAAGGCAGCAAGCCCCTAGGGTCCTCCAAGGAGACCTAAGGGGACTCCTTCAGAGAGCCTCCTTTTAGGATACAGGAATGCAGAGGTCAAAAGCCTCTGAGGGATAGGGTTGGGGCCTAAAGGCCCTGTCTGAAGTACCCCACAAGGCTCTTGGAGCTGAGGTATGGAGGGCCCTGGCCAGGGGAAACCAGGCCCTGGCCAGGGGGATCCCAGCCCCTCAGGGTCTCCCCTCTTTGTTGCAGATGGGCAGCCCCATCCTGGCCTCAGCGAAGCCCTCCCCCGTGCCACCTCCGCCACCCATCGGATCAGCAGCTGGTGAGTGCCACGCTGGCCCTGACCTCAGGTAGGGCAGGGGGCCAATCAGGAGTGTCTAGACTCCATCAAAGCCCTCTGGGGAATGAGAAGGGGACAGGAGGGAATTAAGAGCCAGGCAGGAGGAGGTGACTCCCCATAGACCAGCCCTGGTTGTGTGCTGGGACTGGGGGGGAGGTCTCATAGCAACACAGAAGGTCAACTCTCATTACCCCTGCTAGGAGCCAGGCCAGAGAGGAACAAATCTGCCATTTGAACCCTTGGAGTCCAGTCTCTTTGTTAAGTGATGCTTAGATTGATGCCTCTCTGAGCCTCAGTTTTCTCATCTGCAAAATGGAAAATTACCTTGCCACAAGATGTTTCATAAATTTGCCTTGGGAACTCAAGAATCATTGGGAAAGAACAGGAATCAACTTCAATGTTAATGGCCACTACTCTGATTCTTTTGTTTGTTTGTTGTGCTAGGGACAAAACTCAGAAAAGGAGGGTCTTACAAACTCAATGCAAGTGCTCTACCATCTATCCCTGAGTTCTAGCCTCAGCCTTGCTACTCTTTATTTAAGAGTTTAGTGGGTCTAATATATAATTATGATAGTCTCAACATTAACAACAGGTCTAGAAATGAATAATAACAATTATGTTCTGGCTCCCAGTTCACCTCACTGACTCTTTGCCACAGCCCTAAGAGGTACTTTTACCATTGCATGGCACCAAAGGGCTTAGAGGTAGCATGACGGCCTCCACTTGCCTATCTGTTCTCTCGATTTCCCCACCTGTTCCGTGGATGAGCTCAATCTACTTCCTTGTGAAGGCAGGCTATTGAAATAAAGGGAGCCATACATCTGTAATCGCAGCACTTACGAGGCACATACTAGAGGATTAGGAGTCCAGGATCTTCCTCTGCTACATAGTAAATTCAAGGCCAGGGTGGATTACTAAGATCCTAAATGAAAAAAATATATACATATGCATATATGTATATGTATACGCATATGTATATGATGGGCACAATGACACATACCTACTATCTCAGGACCTGAGGTTTTTTTAAGATATATATATATATATATATATATATATATATATGAATATACCAATGCTCTCTTCAGACACACCAGAAGAGGGCATCAGATCCCATTACAGATGGTTGTGAGCCACCATGTGGTTGCTGGGAATTGAACTCAGGACCTCTGGAAGAGTAGTTGGTGCTCTTAACTGCTGAGCCATCTTTCCAGCTCAGGACCTGAGATTTTAAAATAGGACAGTCTTGAGTCCAACACTAGCCTGAGGTACATAATGGGACCCTGTCTATAAGTAAATAAGCAAACCCATTCTGGCAATATAGACTTTTAATATGCCGCTATTCCAGAGATTGAGGGAGGAGGATTGTGAGTTCAAAACCTGCCTGAGGTTTTTGAAGTCACCTACAGAGTGAGTCCAAAGCTGACATAATTGGACAAGATCCTGTCACAAAATTTTAAGAAGGGAGAGGGCCTAGGTATATAGTTCTATGGTAGAGCACTTGCCTTACATGAACCAGGTCCTAGGTTTAATTCCCAGCACTGTGGGAAAATGAAGAGAGAGCTGATCAGGAATACTTATACCAAAAAGTCCCAGAACCTGGTATGGTGACTACCACTTTAATTTCAGCACTTAGGATGCAGAAGCAGGTGAATCTCTGTGTGTTCAAGGCCAGCATCATCTACAAAGTAATTTACAGGACAACCAGGGTTATACCATGAGACCCTGTATAAAAAAAAAAAAAAAAAAAAAGAAACCCCAGAGCCTGGTGTGGTGGCCACACCTTTAATCCCAGCACTTTGGAGGCAAAGGCAGGCAGATCTGAGTTTGAGTCTCTTCTAGTCTACATAATGAGTTCCAGACCAACCGGGACTACATAGTGAAACCTTGTGTCCCCCTGGAAAAGTCCCATTAGTCCCAAGGCTTACTAGGTATTGGGTGAGGTAAAGTGTTCCCTGATCCCTAAGCACTTGAAATTATACCTATCTCTACCCTATATTTAGTTGTGGGATCATAGTCCCCACTTGAAAGGTTGCAAGCTTTTAAATAAGCACCTGCTTTGTGTGATAGTTTTAACTGGTGATACCTGTCACAAAAGCTCCTTAGACACTGTATAAGGAAGACAAGATTCCTGACTCTTGAAAATCATCTCCATTTTTAGGATTGGAAATCTGAGGCCCAGAGAACTTTCCTCATCTACTCTGACCTCCCAGCCCTACCTATCTCCCTCCCAGGAAGGTCAGGGTCACTGGAACCATTAGTCACTCCTGACTCTACCCTCCAAGAGGGGAGGAGGTTCATCCTTTGAGCTGTCCTGCCACAAAGTTGACCTTCACCAAATTTGGGGGAGAGATGTGACTAAGTCGCCACAGTTTGGGGAGGACCAAGACAGAAGCAGCCTGGAGCCCAGGTCAGAGCCTTGGATCCTCCCTGGGGAAAGGTGAGAGTTCACTGTACCACCAGATTAGGGAATACTCTTTTGAGGCTTTATCCCCAACCTGTGGTCTCTGCACATTTCCCCAATAATGCAACAGGGCTGGGCTGTGTGGACAGGTACACTCTAAGAGTTGCACCTGGCCTTGTTGCAATACCTCTGGAAAGGCCTCACCTTTACCCTATTAATCCCAACCTCTCCGCAGTCACCCTTATGCTGGAGCTCAGTGAATTAACAGTTCCATCCAGCCTGGGAAGACTCCCCATCACTACTACCCTAGGGAGGGAAACCAAGGACCACAGCTAACTTATCCCCGTTGGCACTTCCTTGCAGCTACTGGGATGGAGACAGCCTGGACTTTCAGCCGGGTTCCCCACCACCCCATCTTCTGGGTCCCTTCCCTGCATCCCTTGATGTTCAGGGGTCTTGGGAGCATCCCATGGTCCAAGAGGCCAGGGAGGGCACCCCATCTGAGCAGAGGTTCCAGAACTCAGTTATTGTGAGAACTATGAAACCCTATGCCAAGCTCAAGGGCTCTAGAAAGTTCTTGCACCACCAGGGTGAACTGAAGTTCTTAGAGAAATACTCTCCAAGCCACCATAAGTTTGATTGGCTCCAAAATGCGGATGAACAGGGGCCCCTGAAGGATACAAGGTTGCACCTGGACCTCCCTGCCCAGCCACCGACTGTCAATTCCTTCAGGAGGGTAATTGTGCCAGTGGATGACACTCCAAAAACCTTGGACATGGAGGTTATGGGTACCAGAGAGGACCTAGAAGACTTTGGGGAGGTAGCCCATCCTTCTGAGTGGGGTCTCCACACATCAGCCTCAGAAGTGGCCACCCAGACCTGGACAGTGAACTCTGAAGCATCTGTGGAGCGACTGCAGCCCCTTCTGTCCCCAGTCCAGACAGGACCATATCTGTGTGAACTGTTGCAGGAAGTAGCTGGTGGGGTGGACAGCCATGAAGAAGAGGAAGAGGAGCCACCTGTGTTTCCTTGCATCGAGTGCAGCATCTACTTCAAGCACAAGGAGCACCTCCTAGAACACATGAGCCAGCACCGCCGAGCACCAGGCCAGGAGCCCCCAGCCGACCTGGCTCCACTGGCCTGCAGTGAATGCGGCTGGGCCTTCACAGAACCTACTGCCCTGGAACAGCACTGGCAACTGCACCAGGCTTCCAGGGAGAAGATTATTGAAGAGATCCAAAAGCTAAAGCAATTTCCAGGTGATGAGGGCCGTGAGGCACGGCTGCAATGCCCCAAGTGCGTCTTTGGCACCAATTCCTCTAGAGCCTTCATGCAACATGCTAAGCTGCATGTGCGTGAGTCACTGCCCAGCCAAAAGGCCAAGGAACCTTTCAGTGGTGGCAGCCCAGTCTTAGATGTTAGCACCCTCATCTATCCCTCCTATGGAGATTCCTCAGGCCTCAATACCTGCATTCACTGTGGCTTTACAGCACCTAGCAAGGGTCTGCTCAGGGAGCACATGAAGCTAGTACATGCCCACGCCCATTGGGAAGAGGATGGAGAGGCCTATGAGGACCTTACTAGCCAGCCAGGCACTAGCCAGGATGCATATACTCACTTACCTGACACTGCTACCATGGACTATTTTAGCAAATCTGAGCCTCTCTTGGCCTCGGTATGGCATGAAAACCCTTCTGGATATGACCCTGGCCTAGCTTTTGGTCTATCAGACTATCAGCAGCCAGGCATGAGAGATTTTCCATTGCTAAATTCAGGCCAACAGTCTCTTGGAAAGCTGGCCTTTCCATCCCCTATGGCATCTCCTTCCTATTCTATACAGCTCAATAGAAACAAAAGCACTGTCCACTTGCAGAGAATGAAAAACAAGAGTCATCCTTGGAGTGAAGAGGAAGAAGAAGAGGAAGAAGATGAAGGTATAGTTCTGACTTCTGAAATGGATTTTACTCCTAAAAATGGAGCCTTTCCACCCCTAGCCACCCCTACCCTCATCCCTCAACCAGCCCTTGAGTTGAAGCAGACTTTCCAAGATGCCCTGCAGGCAGTTGATGCCTCAGAGACTCAGCAGGAGCAGCTCCAAGGAATGGTGCCTATTGTTCTGATGGCAAAGCTCAGGCCACCAGTCATAGCTGCAGCCACCCGGGCATCCCCAAAGCTGTTACCTGAGGAGCTAGAGCTGAGAAGCACCCACCCCCTGGACTTCCTGCTCCTAGATACACCTTTGGGCGGCTCACTGGGTCTGGACACACTCTTAGAAGGAGATCCAGCCATGGCACTAAAGCATGAGGAGCGGAAATGCCCCTACTGTCCTGATCGTTTCCACAATGGCATTGGGCTGGCCAACCATGTCCGGGGCCACCTGAACCGAGTGGGTGTCAGCTACAATGTTCGGCATTTCATCTCTGCAGAGGAGGTGAAGGCCATTGAACGCAGGTTTTCCTTCCAGAAGAAGAAGAAAAAAGGTAGGGCATCGGCCTTGCTTTGGGAATCCGTCTCCCTCTCTCAGTGCCTGGGAGTCACAGAGCTGGACAGCAGAGTTCTAAACTTTCATACCCTTACTCTGAATCCTACTGTAGCTTCCTACAGGGGAAAATTTGGGGCATCCCATCTTGAAACACCTGGGAGCCATGGGCAATGTCACCACTAAGTGTTGGTGGATATGCAGGGATACCCCAGTGCCCTGGTCACAATGGCAACTGGAGAGAGGAGTTTGAGGACAGCAATCAGCCACAGACAGATTCTTTTTGATTCTTTCATGCAATAAATGTGTATTGAACTGGGTCGCCTCTGTTCTGGGCCCTGAGAAGGCCAGCAGTGAGCTAGACAACAGTTTGGCCCAAGCAAAGTAACAGGACTCTTGGTAGGCTTCAGAGCCTGGGGCCAACTATGAAGTGTGAAGATTTCCAGGCAAAGAGTTTCTGATTCCAAAGGTCTACCTCTAGTTAGAGCATACTGGGTAGTTCTGATACTGGGTACTTCACAGCCCACTTGGGGAAGGTGTTAATATGGTGTTTGAGTGAATGAGAGTGCATGGAGAGGGGAAGGAGGGGTGGGGAGAGAGGGAGGGAGGGATGGAGGGAGGGAAGGAGAGAGAGAGAGATACTTGAATGTGGGGATAAGTGGTAGACAGCCAGGAAACTAGGCAGTTATGGCATCAAGTGACCCGGGCTCCAAGTCTGAGAGAGAAAACTGTAACTCTACCTTGAGGGCTCAGAGAAGGCTTCCACATGTGAGTATCCCATACTCTATTTGTCTGTTTCTTCACATAACCTACATTTAATTTATAGTATAGGAGCAATGCCAAGCAAAAATAGACAAGGAAAGGATGTCTATCTGGCACTCTCATTGCCAATCCAGAGACACCTGCTCTAGAAGAAGTTTCCTAATGCTGCCTGATGTGCAAGTAGGGGTCTGGGAAGTCAAACTTTCTGCAGTATCTAGTTAGGGGAGGGTGCACAAGCTGACAGTTTCTGATCAGCCAGAAGCATCAACAACAGAAGGGAAGGCCGGCATTCCAGGGTGATCTCTAGAGCAGGAAAAGTCCTGGGAAGGAGGCAGAGTTGGGGTGGAGAGTGGCCTCCCTCACCACTACCCCAACCCAGAAAGTCTGTGTCTTCTTTCTGCAGTGGCTAACTTCGACCCGGGCACCTTTAGCCTGATGCGATGTGACTTCTGTGGGGCTGGTTTTGATACTCGGGCTGGCCTCTCCAGTCATGCCCGGGCCCACCTTCGTGACTTTGGCATCACCAACTGGGAGCTTACCATCTCACCCATCAACATCCTGCAGGAGCTGCTGGCCACCTCAGCAGCTGAGTTGCCCCCAAGTCCCCTAGGCCGTGAGCCTGGTGGGCCATCTGGAAGCTTCCTGACTTCACGACGGCCACGCTTACCTCTCACCATGTCCTTCCCACCTACCTGGGCTGAGGACCCTGGGCCAATCTACGGAGATGGTAAGGGGAGGGAACAAGTCAGGCTCCTACCCTTCCCCAGGGATTCAGAGGGATGGATGGGTGAGTTGGAGGGTGAGCACTCTGCTTTCCGGGAAGCACTTCATCTGCCTGTAATTCCAGCACTCAAGCCTTGAGCAAGATAATCACGGCCAGCCTGGGCTGCATAGCAAATTCAGACATGACTTGCTACATAGTCAGATCCTATTTTTTTAAAAAGCATATTAACAAATTTTCTCACCATTATATTGCCACATAGGGGTAATTTCTGTTTTATTCAAGGGCTGGTTCATGGCCCTTTCTGAATCCAATTTCTAAGTGAGTTCTTTCTAGAAGCAATGGTACTTTACAAACACAAACCCATTGAACTCCTTGCAACAAGCCTATTAAGGTGTGTGTTTTCATCATATGCATATTACAGAGGAGGAATCTGAGGCACAGAGAACTTAATTTACCTGCCCCAAATTATGTAGCCAGAGAGAGAGAAGCTTTGCAATCCAGGTAGTTAGGCAGCAGATTCTTAGTTCTGAAAATATTTCCTATGTTGACTACTATGTCCAATAGGACTTTGTGAAATGTCAGTAATAGTCTTTAACAATCTATACTGACCTTGAGGATCACCACTGGGTACACGTGGCCATTGAGCACTTAAACTATGGCTGTACTGAGCCACTTGTTTTCTTACTGTAGTAGATGGGACAGACCTAGAACCCAGACTCTGGGATGGAGCTAATGATCGAGTACATGCATAACACAAGCAAGACCCATGGTCTGGTTCCTAGCACTCACTACAGAAAAAGAGGAGGATCCAGACTCCAGATTCAACTAGTTTTACCCAGCAATCTTGACAAACTCCTCCCATACTCAAGCAATTGCACATACTAAGGTTTTTTTTTTTTTAAAGATTTATTTATTTTATTTATGAGTACACTTTAGCTGTCTTCAGACACACCAGAAGAGGGCATCCAATCTCATTATGGGTGGTTGTGAGCCACCATGTGGTTGCTGGGATTTGAACTCAGAACCTCTGAAAGAGCAGTCAGTGCTCTTAACCACTGAGCCATCTCTCCAGCCCACGTACTAAGGTTTTAACCTCTGTCATCTCAGATATGCCAAAAAAAAACAAAACAAAACAAAAAATGACTTTGTAGGGCAAAGGTTTATCCTATTTTGCTTGATGTGCTGGGCATGGAACCCTGGGCCTCATGTATGTTGGACAAATGTTTTTGCCACTGAGCTATGTTCCTCGTCTTTGGATTGTTGTGTACTCATCTTACAGACAAAGAAACTGTGGATTATTTGCTTTGTCCCAGCCACACATAGGCAGAGTTGGACTTGTGAGCATTTTATTGATAGTGTCTGGAAACCTAGAGTCGATATTTGGTATTAGATTGCAGGGCTGGGCTCAGCAGAGTTAGAGGAAAAGTGAACTACCCAATCTCTAAAAACGCTGACCTTGGGAGCTTTTAAAGAACAGAAAACTCAGCTGGTCAAGGTGGTGCACACCTTTAATTCTAGCACTCAGGAGACAAAGACAGGTGGTCTACATAGTGAGTTCTAGGACAGCCAGTGCTACTGGAAGAGACTCTGTTTCAAGAAATAAAAGTAGGAAGGGGATATAGAACTTGGCTGTAAGACATAGTTGAATAAAATTCAAACTCCTTGGCTCTGAGGAATGAAACATATCTAAACTGGGAAAATTGATGCAAGGTTACTGGAGCTGGGCTTTCTTCTATGGTTCCTCTACTTACAGTTTCCAGGCTACTGTCGAGATGTATATTTTAGACTTGGCTGGACCCATCCCATCTGTAAGCCATGTGAAGGCACTTGAGAGTTTTCAGAGGACAGGGTGAGGATGTCAAAAGTCCACCTCTTTCTTTCTTTCTTTTATATTTCTTCTTCTTCTTCTTCTTCTTCTTCTTCTTCTTCTTCTTCTTCTTCTTCTTCTTCTTCTTCTTCTTCTTCTTCTTCTTCTTTTTTTTGGTTTTTCGAGACAGGGTTTCTCTGTATAGCCCTGGCTGTCCTGGAACTCACTCAGTAGACCAGGCTGGCCTCGAACTCAGAAATCCGCCTGCCTCTGCCTCCCAAGTGCTGGGATTAAAGGCATGCACCACCACTGCCCAGCTTGTCCACCTCTTTCTTAAACAAGAAACTGAGGCACAGACAGGTTGGTGGCTGGCTGAAGCCACATCAGAGAGACACAGAAGAATGGACTATGGGGCTTCTTGCCTTTAGTAAAAGATTGTTCACAGGTATTCAGCTTTCCCACCTAATTTGGTTTATAATGTCTCAGGCATGGCTGGAAGGCAGAGCCAGCTCTAAGGGTGTCTAGGTCTGTAGAAAGTAGTCTATGAAAGCTCCAGCTCTGACCCTCTTTATTTCTGTGGTGTCCCAGCACAGGCCTGTATATCATGCTCACATTTCTTATCTGGCATCAGAGCCAGACACTCCCAAGGATGAGACAAGTACCTAACAGCCAGATTCTCTTATGACCAATCTATTTCTATCCAAAAAAAAAAAAAAGTTATGTGTCACTCCCCAAAGGGAGCTGGCTCAAACTCTAGAATATGAGGAAGTAGAGATAGCTCTACATTGGCTTTGTCTAAAGGAAGGAGAGAGACATTTATGAATGACCTCTTCAGGAAACACTCGGAGATGGGGTGGGGGGGGGTGTTACAGGGTAGCTGAAACAATCTCAAAAACTTTGCAAAGTAATGGTATCCCAAATCAGGGCCAGGTCAGGGCAGTGTGGCCCTGCGTGGCAGTTCTTTTTAAAAGATTCTTCCCTTTTTTCCAAGTGAGCCAGGAGGAGGAGGCACCAAATTGAGGGCTGGGCACAGGTCAAATTCAGGCTCCACACATCTGTCAAGGAATAACTGGACGCCGCACTTTGAAGTTGGGGCGGGAGGAGTGAACAATGCTAGAATCATAGGTGAGAAGGGACCAAGTTTCTTGGATTGCGGGACAGAACTATCTGAGAACAGCTAGATAGATACTAGGGTGATGTGGGGTTGGGGGAGGATCACCATGATGGAGAATCTAGTGTTTTTCAGGATTGTTCTAGAAGCTTTGCCTTGAGTAAGGTCCAGGTTTGACTACCTGGCAAGAGACTTAGAAGAATAGAACAGGGTCTAAAGGCAGGTCCTAGCACTACTGTCAGGATTCTAATTCTGAATGCTTGTATTGAGGTGAATGTGTGTGGCTGGAGCGTTCCTTTTCTAGTTGTAGAGATGTGTATATCCTAGAGTGTAGCGGCTGCTAGAGGCTGATGGCAGCTTGGCCCTAAGCTCCCGGCAGCTCCCAGGAGTGTATTAGTGGAATCCTCAGCGCCCAGAGCATTTCGCTCGAGGCGCTCGGCGCTCATCAGGTTGCCCTGGGTGCGCCCGGAGGGGCGGAGCAGAGCACGCTCGGAGGTCGCGGCGCGCGGTGCTCCGCTGCTCTCGCCTGAGGCGGCCGCCCCGCGTGCGCCGGAGCCAAGATGGCCGCCTCCACCGCCCAGTGCCGAGTGACAAAAGCGGAGAGCAAGGCGGCGGCGGGGCCGCGCGCGGGGGGTGCCCGGGAGCGCGCGCCCACGGGGGCGCCCTCGCCAGGCCCCCCGAGTCCAGGACCGGTGGTTCTTCCGGTGCCGCCGCCGCCTCCACCCCCACCGCCACCGCCGTCGCGGGACGGGCCCAAGGCCGAGCCGGAGCCGGGGCCCGCGCCTGCGCCCGCTCCGGGTAAGAGTTGGCGGAGGGTAGCGGAGGGGAGGGTCCCGGGAGGGGAAAGTCGGCGTCCCTCCCGAGTGTGCCGTCGCCACCCTCAACACCCGCCGTCCGATCTCTGGCACACACACACACACACCCCCCACCTCAGGCGCTCGGGCCCTGGGCCTCCCTCAGCCCCCTGGAGGGTCCCAGGCTTCCGAAGCACTCTGCAGTCGCTGCTCGGGACTCTTCGCCGGCTCTGACAGAAGTCCCCTGCCTCTTTTGGAGTCTCAGAAGCTCCCAGTTGTCACAGTTTCGATCCCCTCGGTGTTGGAAAACCACTTTTGACCCTGCCCCATCTGACAGACGCGCCCACTTCCACCTGGAGACTTTGACAAAGTACTCTGTGTCATGATCTCAGTAGCCTCCTGCCCTGCCTTTTTTGCCTCTGTGGGACTCAGATTGAGTAGAAAGCGACCTGCCTTAGCCCCCTGCCCTATTGCTTTGTCCTGGTCGTCTTCGAAGTCCATCTGACACACGGTTCTTTAATTCTCAACTCTTGTTCAGAATTCTGCCTCATAGCCTCCTACTATCCCCCATCCCTGCCCCTTTTAATGAAATCTCAGACTAAGGAAACCACCCTTGATTCCTTCATATCTCTTACCGGAGGAGGCGTCCTCACTGGATGGAAGCTTAAAACTTCGTGTAAACTTCTGTCATTCCCAGTCTTCCTGTCCTAAGTTGTCCAGGGTCCAGGTTCTTACCTTGGCCAGTTCAACTGGTGGTGACTAGTTTACTGCTGGACTTGCTGTTATCTTTGAAGCTCCAGCTCCCTTGTCTGGTAGAGATTTTCCCCTCCCTGTCCTCAGCTTCCTGCTTTTTCTACCTTGTCTCTATGGCCTCCAGACTCTGGTCTCTTACTCTTTTAACTGTTCCAACCTTCACTCCCTTATAAGTTCTACCGAGAGAGGCATTTGTCTTAAAATGTCCTTTGATGAGACATCTCAGCTCAAATTTGCAATGTGTTCTCAGACCAGTGAACCTTCTACTGGACTGAAACTGTTTGTCTTTCCTGTCATTGGACAATCTCAGTGTCCCTCCATTGGGCTGCCACAGGGTTTATGGGTGCAGCCTCAGCTCCCATGGAATGAGTGGCTTCCAGAAGTGAGAGCAGATGCCAAGGATAAGGAAGAAGTGCCGTTCGTTCTCTGTCTTCTTCTTGGGGTGGACAGCCTGACTCATGATTGGGCTGAGCCTGTCTCCTCCACCCCACAGGCCTGTGTTCTGAGGAAAACACAATGGTAGCCATGGACTTGGGGTCTCCCTTACTCCCAAAGAAGAGCTTGCCTGTCTCTGGGACCCTGGAGCAGGTGGCCAGTCGGCTGAGCAGCAAAGTGGCCGCAGAGGTTCCTCATGGCAGCAAACAGGAGCTGCCAGACCTCAAGGGTGAGTGGCCAGGATAGTCATGATCACAGAAGCACTTTTTGGATTAACAGGAGTTGGCACTCATCCTCCTTATAGCACTTTAAGGCACCAGGAGATAGCTACTCAGCTATCTTCTACATTGAGTTTCTATAGCTTTGGCCATATGTGTGGCCCTCAGCTACTACCTTCTTGGATGAGGAAGGAATATCCAGTGAAGCAGTGGGCAAGGTGGGCAAGAGATCACAAACAGGTCGTTCGCCAACCTTGTTAGTTCTGAGCTTTCATGGGTTTCATATTTGTTTTTCTGTAGACTACAAAGTTCTTGAATGTAATGCTAGTTCCTAGGTATATTAAGAAGAGCAAAACCAACTGGCCTTTGCATCATTGAAATCAGGCAGGGAGGCCAAGAAGTAGATGGGGACTGGGCCAGGACTGTTACTAAGACCTTTTCTGACTTAGCATTAGAAGTTTTGTTAGTTGCAGAGAGTAGATTAGGTATTAGCTCCATATGTGATGTATGTGTGCGCACACACACATTTGTGTAAATGTATTGTCAGGGTACCCTGGAATGTTGCAGGTCTGAAAGGCATCCACACTGGCTGACCACAAAAAGTGTAGCCTCCTGTTGTATGCCCTTGGGCACAACTATTCTCTTCTCTGAGCCTCAGTTTCCTTACTTCCAAACCAGAAATACTAACTCCCACCAAGTTAGAATGGTTGTCAGAATCAAAGGGATTTGGCAAAAGCAAAACACTTATTTTGTACCTGGGTAATGGGAGGAGAATGGGTTAGCTGTATCCAAAAGGCCTCATAGCCTTCCATCCTGGCCTCCATCTCATCCTCCAGCCCAGAGCCTGACCACCTGTGAGGTCTGCGGTGCCTGCTTTGAGACACGAAAGGGCCTGTCCAGCCACGCACGTTCACATCTGCGGCAGCTTGGGGTCGCAGAATCAGAAAGCAGTGGTGCTCCCATCGACCTCCTCTACGAGCTGGTGAAACAGAAGGGCCTGCCTGATGCTCCCCTGGGGCTGCCCCCTAGCCTGACCAAGAAGTCCAACTCACCAAAGGAGTTCGTTGCTGGGGCTGCCAGGTCTGGCCTGCTCACCCTGGCCAAACCTATGGATGCCCCTGCTGTCAACAAAGCCATCAAATCACCTCCTGGCTTCTCAGCCAAGGGCCTGACCCACCCATCCAGCTCTCCACTCCTCAAGAAGGCCCCACTGACTCTGGCAGGATCCCCTACACCCAAGAATCCTGAGGACAAGAGCCCCCAGCTGTCCCTGAGTCCCCGGCCAACTTCCCCAAAGGCACAGTGGCCCCAGTCTGAGGATGAGGGGCCACTGAATCTCAGTGAGTTTGGGTACTGGGAGCTGAGGGGGGTGCTGGGATGTTATGTGGTCCTCAGATGAGGAGGACCCAGGGTACTGAAACCTGCAGTTTCCAGATCCTGGGTCATCCAGGTCAGTGCTAGTTGAACCACTCACTATGTCTCCTATTGGGCTGTCCTGTGTGTGTCCTGTGTCTCCCATTCTGGTGATCTTCCCCTGGAGGTCTGCTACAGATCTGAGCCTGCAGGGGCTACTTGCCACTTGAGAAGAGCTCTTGTCCTCTGGACTCATGGTGGGGGTGGTAAAAGTAACAAGGGACCTGGCTTTCCCAGTGGGAGTCTGGGATATCTTGGATCATACAGGTAGATGGGTAGACAATCTACCAGACAGAGATTCCTTACGTTGGGCCCTTTTTTCATGTCTCCCAACCGTTTGTGCTGAGGCATCTCCTTGTTTGTGATAGGTAGAGACCCTCCATCATGGTTGTCTTGCACTTGGCAAGTAGGGTCAGGAAAGAACCCCTCCCAATTCAGTAGTCAGGATTCTAGAGGTATCCATCATGCTTTCCTACATGTTGGCAGGTTTCAGAGCCTCATGATGCCTGTGTTGCCTGGCAGCCACTTGAATTGAATCTGCTGTTGTTTTAGGGTTAGGGGTCCTTGGTAGTCTTGTGATGATTCCCCCTGCTCTTCACCTTCCATCTTCCCCTGTAGTTCCTGTAGCAGAAGTCCCAGGGGAGGAGGGTCTGGGAGCATCAGGATTTGACACAGAAGTACATTGTAAGCTCCCCCCCTTCACTTGATGCCAATGGGCTAGGCAGGGAATAGGCCACCCTGCTACCTGAAATCTAAAACAAAACAACAACAACAAAACAAAACCCGTCTAAAGCATGAAACTTAGATTTCTAACTACCTGGGCAGCTGAAAATCACAGCACAGCCTCCTGCCTTTATCCCCTAGGGCCGACCAAGGTGGCGGCCGTGAACCCCCTCCCCCTGTGTTTTGTCTCCGCAGCTTTAGATAGTGACGGGGGCAGAGAGCTGGACTGCCAGCTGTGTGGTGCCTGGTTTGAGACCCGCAAGGGCCTGTCCAGCCACGCCCGTGCCCACCTGCGCCACCTGGGCGTCAGCGACCCGGATGCCAAGGGATCCCCCATAGACGTGCTCCACGGGCTCATCAGGAGGGACGGCATCCAGATCCGCCTCCCACCCGGGCGGGGAGCCCTGGCCCAGCTGGGGCGGCCTCCTTCCGCCTCCACAGCCCTCTCCTTGCTCCCTCCCCCACCGCCGGCCAAGAAGGCCAAGCTGAAGGCCTCGGGTATGGCCAGTCCCTGGGGGAAGCAGGATCTCTCGGCCGCCGGCATTTTCTGGGCCTCTGATGTGGAGCCATCTCCTCTCAACCTCTGTAGGTTCTCACTTCAGCTGCCCTTCCTCCCTGTGGGCCCTGGAGCCCCTCCCTGGGGGGTCATGGCCCCCTCCCTACTCCCTCCCTGTTGTAGTAGGGAGTAGACAGGGGCCCTTGGCAGTGGGCTGGCTCAACCCAGAGATTTTGTTGGCAGTGGGCTGCTGGTACCTCTCTCTTGGCCTTGTCCTCTATCACCATGACCCTGCCTGAGAATGAAGGCCAAAGGGAAGGTCCTGCCTTTTGGTGTGGAAGGTATCCCGGGTCTAGACAGTATGTGGCACCTAGGCTGGCTTCGTCCTGTCTCCTGCCCTGTTCTTATTGGGACCCACAAAGCTGTGGAGTATTGGTACTGCTCTCTGCCAGGACAGAGGTCCTGTTAGCTCTCTGGAGCCTCTCCTGCACCTTGCCCAGTGTCTGACCCCACCCCTCAGCTCCCTCACTTGTACCTGCCATCCACTACCACCCTAGCTTATGGACACATTGCTGCCCATACCTAGCTGGCCAGGATACTCAAACAGGTGACTATCCAGATGACACCCATAATTCTAACTGACCCTTTTTCTTCCTGCTGCAGCTTCAGGCCCAGAGCCAACAAGAGATATCCGATGTGAGTTTTGTGGTGAGTTCTTTGAGAACAGAAAGGGCCTGTCTAGCCATGCGCGCTCCCATCTGCGCCAGATGGGTGTGACTGAGTGGTATGTGAATGGCTCACCCATCGACACACTTCGGGAGATCCTGAAGAGACGGACCCAATCCAGGCCAGGTGGACACCTCCATCCACCAGGTCCTAGCCCAAAAGCCCTGGCCAAGGTGGTAGGCAGTGGAGGTCCCGGCAGCTCACTAGAAGCCCGAAGTCCCTCTGATCTTCACATCTCAGCTTTGGCCAAGAAGTTGCCGCCACCACCAGGTAGTCCCCTGGGCCACTCACCGACTGTTTCTCCTCCTCCCACGGCCCGGAAGATGTTCTCAGGCCTTGCTACACCCTCCCTGCCCAAGAAATTGAAGCCTGAACACATGAGAGTGGAGATCAAGAGGGAGATGCTGCCAGGGGCCCTTCATGGGGAGCCACACCCATCTGAGGGTCCCTGGGGCACGTCTCGAGAAGATATGGCACCCTTGAACCTGTGTAAGTGTGACTGTGTGTCAGGGTAGGTAGAACAGTTGTCTGGTGCTCCTCCTTGTACCCTTTTAACTGTAGCCATAGATCACAGGACTGAAATGGAAGCTAAACAAGTCCAGAGAACACAGAACTTGCTGTTTTTACTCCTGGACCAAAGCTACAGCTTGTTTTTCTGTTATTCGTGCAGAAGTGGCAGAATCATATAATTATATCTATATGCCCTCTTTGGCCAATTAGTAGTGGCTGCCAGCCAGATTCCTAGGAGGAATAGCTGCAGGGATCCACTAGTGATGTTTACCACTGGAAGGAATAGAGAGATGGCATTCACATTTTTGAACTCTGTCTAACATCCCTGGTAATTGAGTGTTTGACATTTGAGTCAAGTTTGAGTCAAGCTCTCTCTTCTCCATAGTGTAGTAGTGAGTGAGTTGGGTGAGTTTCCTCATTTGGAAGATAGAGATCAGCATAATCCCATGTCTCATCTTTATCTTGTGTCTGTATAGGTTTTTGTTTTTTAAGATTTATTTACTTATTTCATGTGTATAAGTACACTGTAGCTGTCTTTAGACACACCAGCAGAGGGCATCAGACCCCATTACAGATTGTTGTGAGCCACCATGTGGTTTCTGAGAATTGAACTCAGGGCCTCTGGAAGAACAGTCAGTGCTCTTAACTGCTGAACCATCTCTCCAGCCCAACAGTTTTCTTGAGAATTAAGTGTGATGAAGTACTTAGCATGGTGCTTGGTTACAAAAGCATAGTTGCTATCATGTTAGTGTTACGTGCTTTCCTGGCACTCTGTCACGCTGTTCATTCTTGGTTGATTATCTGCTATACTCCAAGCAGGCAAACATGGCCAGGGCTTCACCTTAGAGCTCACATGACAGTTCCCTGCCATATGCTCTGAACCTTTATGATTTTACACCTTCTCAGCAACATTAGGAGATACAGATTTTCATCCCCATCTTGCAGAGAAGGAAACTAAAGCTCAGCGAGAGGAAGTAGCTTGCCCAGCATTACTCAGGGAGGCCTTGTAAAGCCAGCTAGAATTTGAGGTAACAAGACACATAGAAGGGCTGGACGTATAAGGTGCCTCTAAAGACTCAGATGAAGGAAGAGTTCATTGGAGTCTGGAGGAAGGACCCATATGGATAGGGGCATCCAGAAGTCTGACACTGTCTTGGGTCTTGAGCTTGGAGGCTTCTTCCTGCCCATAGCCAATGCCTCCTTTCTCCCCCCCCCCTCGCCCCCCCTGACCCCTTGCAGCATCTCGGGCAGAGCCAGTCCGTGACATCCGGTGTGAGTTCTGTGGTGAGTTCTTCGAGAACCGCAAGGGCCTCTCCAGCCACGCACGCTCCCACCTGCGCCAGATGGGTGTGACTGAGTGGTCTGTCAATGGCTCCCCCATTGACACACTTCGGGAGATACTGAAGAAGAAGTCCAAGCTGTGCCTCATCAAAAAAGAGCCTCCAGCTGGAGACCTGGCTCCTGCCCTCACTGAAGATGGCTCTCCCACAGCAGCTCCTGGGGCTATGCATTCCCCACTGCCTCTGTCACCCCTGGCTAGCCGGCCAGGAAAACCAGGAGCTGGGCCAACCCAGGTCCCCCGGGAGCTCAGCCTGTCACCCATCACAGGGTCCAAGCCCTCAGCTACCAGCTACCTGGGCCCAGTGGCAACTAAGCGGCCCCTCCAGGAGGACCGATTCCTCCCAGCAGAGGTCAAGGCCAAGACCTACATCCAGACTGAACTGCCCTTCAAGGCAAAGACTCTCCATGAGAAGACCTCCCACTCCTGTAAGCAGTGGGTGGTAGGGTCTTGGGATGGCATTTGTCAGGGCAAGCAGGGCCCCTGAGGCAAGGTCCCTGTGGGAGGTGGGATTAGCTCCTGACCTTGCTTAGACCACCTGGGTATTCCTGCACTCTTAGAATAGCAACCTCCTCTGTCTGTAGCCACCGAGGCCTGCTGTGAGCTCTGTGGCCTTTACTTTGAAAACCGCAAAGCCCTTGCCAGCCATGCGAGGGCACATCTGCGGCAGTTCGGTGTGACGGAGTGGTGTGTCAACGGCTCTCCCATCGAGACCCTGAGTGAGTGGATCAAGCACCGGCCTCAGAAAGTGGGTGCCTACCGAAGCTACATCCAGGGTGGCCGCCCCTTTACCAAGAAGTTCCGCAGCGCTGGCCATGGCCGTGACAGTGACAAGCGGCCACCCCTGGGGCTGGCACCTGGGGGCCTGACCCTGGTTGGCCGAAGTCCTGGGGGGGAACCAGGGCCTGAAGCTGGCAGGGCAGCTGACAGTGGTGAACGACCTCTAGCAACCAGCCCACCTGGGACTGTGAAGTCAGAAGAGCATCAACGGCAAAATATCAACAGTGAGTGCTGTTGGAGGAGGGTTGGGAGGGCAGTAGACACCTTCTAGAGCTTAGCCAACCACCACATCTCAGATGCTTAATCCCCTCCCTTTATCAGGGTATCATTCTATCAGTGCATGTGGTGCCCAGTCTTAAGTCCCAACAACCTCTGCCCCATTGTGCTCACTGAAAGCAGGGGTGTCTCCAGGGACCTAGCCCGCTTTTTACATCACCTATCACTGTGTCCATTAGAATTTGAACGCAGACAAGCCCGCCCCTCAGATGCCTCTGCAGCTCGGGGTGGTGAGGAAGCCAATGACCTGCAACAGAAGCTGGAAGAAGTGCGGCAACCCCCACCCCGGGTCCGGCCAGTCCCCTCCCTGGTGCCTCGGCCCCCCCAAACGTCACTGGTCAAGTTTGTGGGCAACATCTATACACTCAAGTGCAGGTATGCTAACACTTAGTAGGGCCTTGGCTGTTAGAAGCCTGAAAATGACTTAGTCTCTGTGCAGTTTGGGAGGTGGGGTCTCATAGGCTGTTTTACGGTATAGTAGTGCCCAGGTTAAGGGATCTGGAACTTGAGAGTATCAGGCTGATATCATGAGCTTTGTAGCCAGTTAGACCTAGGTTCAGTCCTAGCTATGACACTTGACAGCTTAGTAACATCAGACAAGAGCTTTCCTACTCTGCCACCTTTTTTTTTCTTTTATTTTTCTTTCTTTCTTTATTTCATGTATGTGAATACAATGTCACTGTCTTCAGACACACCAGAAGAGGGCATCGGATCTGATTACAGATGGTTGTGAGCCTCCATGTGGTTGCTGGGAATTGAACTCAGGACCTCTGGAAGAGCAGTCATTGCTCTTAACCACTGAGGCATCTCTCCAGTCCCCTGCCACCATTTTTGTGTCTTGAAAAAGAATCTAGCATGGTGGTGGTGCACACCTTTAATCCCAGCACTCAGTAAGCAGAGGCAGGTATAACTGTCTAAGTTCAAGGTCAGCCCAGGCCAGCTAAGGCTACAAGGTGAAGCTCTGTCTTTAAAAAAACATTTCATACAGACCTAATTGATAGAGTTGTGAGGACTGAATTTAATAGCAAAGCCCTGAAAACCTTGCTGACACTTAGTAAGGACTCAATCATATTTGCCTGCTAAGGAAAAAAAAAATCTCAGTTAATTCTTCTGAAAGTATCCATACACAGACATACACACATACATGTATACGTGTGCACACACTCAACATGTATCACATGCCAGGATATAGGGGCTTTAGAAACCTGAGGTAACTCAGCTCAAGCTATATATTACAGACCAAGTCAAAAATCGCATCCAGGTTGACTGATGGTTCCGGCCTGCTGTCCTACCTAGCATTGGGAGGCTGAGACAAGAAGATTACCACCAGTATAAGTCCAGCTGAATTACATAATTTTGAGGCCAGCTTAAACTACAGAATTAGAGATCATGTCTCCTAAAAACCCAAGGGGAAAAAAAGAAGTAGAATTTCACGTCATTGCTCTGGGGAGGTAGAGCTGACACTCTAGGCCTCCGTCCATTGGAGCCTAGCACAAGGCTGCCATAAGAGGGGAAGCATGCTTAGACAGGCTTTGCTGTATACCCACCACCATCTCAGAACTTACACATGAGATGGCAAAGGCACTTGGGGAATCCTCTGCTTATCTAGCACTGGAGATTTCATGCCCCGGAGACCCTACCGTGACTCCACAGTAGTAGAGATGGCTGTCCATTGGGAGACACTTTTTCCCTAGAGTCCTTGTCTTAAAATATCTACACTGAGTAGTGGTGGATATGCCTAAACACTTGGACTAGACTACTCTTCTGCCTTTCCTCAAAGTATTGGCCACCAAAGCTTCTTTCTCTGTTTTCCTATGCAGGTTCTGTGAAGTGGAATTTCAGGGCCCACTCTCTATCCAAGAAGAGTGGGTACGGCATTTACAGCGGCACATCCTGGAGATGAACTTCTCCAAAGCAGACCCTCCACCTGAGGAGCCCCAGGCCCCACAGGCACAGACAGCAGCTGTAGAGGCACCCTAACACACGAGCATTCCGGATCCCCTTTTGTGCCACCCATCCCCTCCCATTTCTCCCTTCCTCTCCCCCTTTTCCCTCCTTCTTTTCCGTTTCCAAAGGAGCAAGCCAAAACCTCAAACCGGCGCCTCTTGGGGGCCGGGCACACTACAACCTGGGCACTGGGAGCCAGCTAGTCACCCTTCCCCCAGCTTAAGGACTCTGGGGCCACAAGGGTATCCTCCTTAAGCCTACCTGTTTGGTCCAGCAGGGGCAGTAGCCAGGCCCTTGGTGGTGGCCAATCTGGTTGCAGGGGAGAACAGCACTTCCCTGTGTCTAGCAACCAGGCAGGGCTATGTCTGCCATCCGTGGCCATTTGCAAAGACCCCAAAGACCCCTGTTCCCTCTTTCCCCCATCAATATCTATTCTCATGCACAGGCAAACACACATGCACATGCACCTCGTGAGACCTGGGATCTGCCCTAGCCCCCTCAGTTCCCAAGTCAAACGACCACATCATGCCACGGTGCTTGCTCAGGGGAATCCATGCTCCCTCTGCTATCCCACTAGGGCTTGGGAGCTCCCACTGAGCCCATAATGCCACGGAAATTCTTGTTGGCTGCCCCCCCCCCCCCAAAAGGGGCCTTCCTAGCTTGGAAGAACTCAAAGCTGACAGCTGCCTCCTGCCATGTCAGAGCCTCAGGAGCTCCAGGGCTGGGAGGGTAGAGTGAGGGGTGGGACTCTCCTCCCCCACCCCTGCCACCCTCCCCCTTTTCACTGTTGCTTTCTATGTATAGCTCCCTAGATCTTTCACTTTTTTAAAAAATGCGTTTTGTGTAGAGAATAAGGAACCTGGATCTTTTTATTTTGCAATCCTGGGCCAGCTAGATACCGGGAGCTAATTGACCTTTTAACCTTTTCAGTGGCCACCTTTTGGTTATCAATGTACCTAGAAATATGTAAATTAGATTAAATTTCTCTTCTGGAAACACCCCAGGGCAAGCAGCCAATGTGTGTTTTTCTGTGGAGTGGACAGGCTGGCACTGGTTGACAGCTGGAGCTGGGGATCAGGGTTGTGCCTGGCAAAAGGCCCTGGGTTTCCTCTGTTAGCCACCGAAGAGACCAGACACAGCTGGGGATAAGTCCAAGTTCTCAGCTGTTGGCCCATGGCACTCTGGCTAGTGAGGGGCTCTGGTTGGCTGGCCTGGGAAGGGAGCCAAGACAGAAAGGCTGGTTGAGTTTAACCAGCCACAATAATGTGCCTACAGGAGTGGTTCTTGCCTTGGTGCTTTTACTCCTTGAAGGTATTGGGTAGAAACATACATCTGCTGGGAGCTTTGAGTATATGAATGAGGTTCAGAGTTGAGACCCAGCTATCTTGATAGGACTTTAAATGTGGTACTGGGGACCTTATCCCAGGCCTTGAACAGTGCTCTCCCACTGAGCTATACCTTGCTAGCTCCAAGATAAATGTCACGAAGAGCTATCTGAACACAAATAACAAGAGGGAAAGGGAATTACTCAACTTTATATTTTTTGATTTTTCAAGAAACATTTGGCCCTTGGTGGTGGCCAATCTGGTTGCAGAGAACAGCACTTACTGGCTTTCCTGGAACTAGGTGTTTAGACTAGGCTGGCCTTGAACTCACAGAAATCTGAGAGCTGGGATTAAAGACAAGGGACCACCACTACCCTGCCTGATTGATTGATTGATTGATTGATTGATTGATTGATTTTTTAAAGTTATGTGTTTTGACAGAGTTTTTTTCTGTAGCCCTGGCTGTCCTGGAACTCACGCTGTAGACCAGGCTGGCCTCGAACTCAGAAATCTGCCTGTCTCTGCCTCCCAAGTGCTGGGATTAAAGGCATGCGCCACCACTGCCCGGCAACAGTGCTATTTTCTTGCTCAGCTAATGTTTGTTTATTGAACATTTCTGAGGTGATAAGATTCTGTTGTCTCCTACTTTTTTATTCTATGTTGTCTTTTTAGTTCATCATTTTCACTAACCAGCCAAGTACTGGAAAGTGGGAATAATCTCACTGGGTGTGGATAGCAGCAGGTCCTTCCCCCCCAACCCTGTTTTTCTCTCCTCCCCTTCTGTGTCTTTATGCCTGGAGAGGAGGGTTGAACAGGCTGCTGTGACAAGCCTGCATGGGTGTTCTTAGCCCAGGAATGTGTTCTTTTATATGGTGGCTCTTCTCATCCTCCACTGTCATTGGTCATACCCAAGACAGGAAAAGAAGTGGAATTTCTTGTGATCTCTGTGAGTTCAAGGCCAGCCTAGTCTAAACACCTAGTTCCAGGAAAGCCAGTAAGTGCTGTTCTCTGCAACCAGATTGGCCACCACCAAGGGCCAAATGTTTCTTGAAAAACCAAAAAATATAAAGTTGAGTAATTCCCTTTCCAACTAAGAAGAAACTAATCCAAACATGTTTCTTCATAGCATTTTTAAATATAAAATCCATTTTTTTAAATATAAAAACAACAGTAGATTTTGAAAGTTCCAGTAACAGAAGTAGTAACATGGTCTTCCTACCTACTACATACACTGATGGCTGTGTCTTTGCACACAGTAATGTGTTACTCTACACTGATAGCTGCTGTGTATTTTTGCAAGGATCATGTACCATTCTTACAATAGGCCTTTTCCTAAAACTCCTGAGCATAGCTTAAGTCTTTGCTTAAACCACTCCATGGTCTCAAAAGAAACAGCTTGAACTTTTGGCCTAAGCTCAACCTTTGAAGACATCAGAAACAAGACCTTAGGTGAAATCACACCAAATGCTACAAAGTAAACTACAGGATCTAGAGATACCATGGGGCTGTATCTTATTTAGGATACCAGACAGATACCCAAGAGGTAGTACACATAAAACAGACCTCTGCTGCATGTTCCCTGTTTACATGCATGCAGTGCATTGGAACTGGTTTTCTTCCATGGGGCAACAAGGCCTGCAAAAGTGTTTGGGGAGGAATTGTTATCAGGACATTTTATCCTGGACAAATGGTAAAAACAAGCCCTCCTAATCACAGCAATAACCTAATCTATACTTCTCTACCTCCCCTGCCCCATCTAAATTATGGTTATCATATCAACTGTTTCATTAGGTTTCTTTGAAGGATCTAGACTTTTAAAGAATGCCATTATTATTACCCATAAAGAAACTGCTGACAAGAACTGCGAGATGGCTCAATGCCAAAGAACACATACTGCTCTTACAGAAGACTTGGATTTGGTTCCCAGCACCCACATGGCAGCTCACAATAACTCCAGTCCAGGGTTTCCAGCACCCTCTTCTGACCACCTCAGGCACTGGAGATACATGCAGTTATATAGATATACATTCAAGCAAAACATATACATAAACAAAACAAAACCTGATAAACATTTCTTAATACCAAAACAACACTTACTTGAAAACTTCCCCAAACCACAAGAAGGTGCATGAACCATAGAAGGTCAGCTTGATGCAGTTTCTCAATGTTTTATTTACAATGTCCCTCCAATGATATCTCCCATGGTGACTTTCCACACAGCCAGGAGCCAGGCATACTGCTTAGAACAAAGCTGGTATTGAGTTGCATTTTTCACTTTGTGGAGCTGAGCACTGAACAGAGGTTCTCATGTGCAAAGCATTTGCAGTAATACATGATACATTTAGATATATTGCTTATATAACAAATACCATACACATAAACATTTTTTTAAAAAGCGGTTTTTGAGAGACAGGAGAGATGCCTCAGCAGTTAGGAGCACTGGCTGCTTTTCCAGAGGACCCAAGTTCAATTCCCAGCACCTTCATGGCAGCTCACAACTATCTGAAACTCCAGTTAAAGTGATCTGACATCCTCACACAGACACATGTGCAAGCAAAACACTAATACACATAAAATAAAAATAAATCTTAAAAAAAAGTTTTTGAGACCAAAGTAACCCTGGCTATCTACAAATTTACCATGTAAACTCACAAATATCTGCTTTCCTGTTAGTGCTGGGATTAAAGGCACGTGCAACCAAGCCCAACTATTTATTTTGAGACAAGGTTTTATATACAGTGTTCTTCCAGACTGTCCTCTGAGTGCTGAGATTACAGGTGCAAGCCAACCATGGCCGGATTTTGTCTATTTAAAAATGCATCTTTATTTTGCAGTGTTGGAGAGTTCACACAAGGCCTTCTGTTCATACTGGGATAAAATGTTTTCCCACCAAGCTATATCCTCAACCCTTACAAATACTATTGTTATGTAATGATTAATAAGAAAATAATATTTACTATTTACTTTGTGAAACCGGCCCCAATTCTTTTCCCCCTCCTTGAGACAGGGACTCACTAGAGTGGCTTAGAATTCAAATAGCATAATCTGACCTCAAACTCGAGGCCATTCTACCTCAGGCTCCTGTATTATGGGGTTACTGAAGTCAGCTAACACATGGCCTGCCTTATTTGTTTTAACGTTATGTCACATAACGTTTGTCAGCAGATACTTTCTCCTTTCAACACGGGTTTACCATTCTCGTTTTGGAGCCGAAGCCCAAAGGAATACCTAAATGGATATGACTAGCATTTCAGTGGCGAGGCGCAAGACGGTCGCCTTTGCTCCTACTGGCAAATGTCTCGCACGGAGACAGCTGGCGACCGCCACGCGTCGGCTGGGACCTCGGGGTTGCTCGCAGCTCCACCGCTTCGAATTCCACCTTTCCATCTTCTCCCCTTGGCCTATCGGCGCAGGTTTTTGTTAACAGGAGGCGGAGAGTAAGGCGGGGTCATCGGGGGTTGGCAGTATCTCCAACCACTGTCGCGAAGAGATGTGGAAATAGACAGGTAGATAAACCAATAGACGTGAAGTCCGAGGTTTGCACAAGCCAATGAGATAAGGAGGAGGGGCTGAGGCGTGTGTAGAAGGACCCCTAGGGATTGTTGTGGCGTCAGACGCGCAGAGTAGCGGTCTGTGTCCACTGCTCGGGTGTTCTCTGCGGCCATGAGCTACACAGGTAGGCCCAAAAGGGTGAAGGGCGCGCTCCGGGCTGGGGCTATAGGACGGGCTGAGGCATGCCAGGATCGCCCATGCCTCCCGTGGTGTCCTGGTCATTGCCCTCTGTGGTCACAAAATGGCGTCTTAGGCTCTTCCCTTCGGGGTCGCATCCCTCAAGCTTCGACTCTCAGTGACCTCAGCCGGGCATCTTGGACTGTCCTGGCTGCTCGAGGCCTTGCTTGTGTCTTCTGTGACCGTAGGTCTCGGGCCTCAACGTTAGGTCCAGGCTTCCACCACCTCAGTCCGTCCCTGGCTAGTGCCCCACGGACATCCACGTCCAAGACCTCGTTTCTCAGGCCTGAGCATCCGAGATCAGTTCGTTGGGGCGGCTGCTGTCGCCATGCCTCCCCTGAGCAGTTTTGGTGCAAAACGTCGCAGATCCTTACTCATGGCACTCCCCCATCTTCATCTGGTCTAAAGCTGGGAAAAGCGCCAGCCTACCCTACCTCACTCCCCAGGGGGCGGTGGGAACCAGTAAGTATATATGAAGGCTCTGAACCGTTGCAGGGAGCTTTAGAGACCGAGCTAGAACCTTGGTGAAGAATGACTACTTTCCACTAATTCACTCAGCTTGCTGAATTCAATCAGGTGCTGAATAGGCACTATGAATGCTGACAAGAATTTCTTAAACAGCTTATAGGCGAGGACAGACCTTAGTAGTAAATGAATGTATATTGTATTTTGGGCCCTGGGTATCCTGAAGGGATTCAGCCATTACATGGAGAGCTTTGACATCTCTGGGAAGGGTGAGGTTTAAGAAGACATGTAAGCAAAATAGGAGAGAGTAAAGATAGCTGTTGCTGTAAAACCTCCCGGGCTGGAACCGCCCACCTACTTAGATCAGTGGTATTTGAGTAAAGACGAAGGTGGGTGAGGAGCGTGGTGAGGGGTGTGGAATATGCTTGAGTGACTGGAAAATCATTCCTGAGTGAGTTGCCAAGGCTGCCTGGGTTTGCCTTGGCAGTGACCAATGAAACTTATCAGTCAGCGCCATAGACAGTGCCTCCCACTTTACTGGAGGTATTTCAGGCTTGAATTTAAGTGGTTGCTGGGTAACCCACATTCTGTTTGGAATGTTTAAGGCTTTCAATGGAACCTGAGCCTTATGCCAGTCCTCCTAAGCCCCTGGGTCAAATGCTTGTCAAGAACCTTGGGATTTCTACAACCATCCCCCAGGCCAGTGGTTCTCAATCAGGGTGATTTTGCCTGCCTCACACCTCCCAAGGGTACATTTGACAATATCTGGAGTCCTGTTTTGTGTTATATATAATGTGTGTATGGGTGGGAGGGGGAGTGGGGAGTGAGAGGAACTGATAATGCATTGCTACTGACATCTAGTGGATAAAGAGTAGGGCTGCAACTCTGCAGCTTGAAGTGGCTTCCACCACAACACATTTTACTTTATTTAACATGTATCCCTATGCATCTACATGTACGTGTTTGTGTGAGTGTGTCAGCCATGTATGAAGGTGCTCCTGGGGGACCAGAAGAAAACATGGGTCCCTTGGAACTGGAGTTAACAAAGATGGTTGTGAGCGAGCTGCCTGTTCTGTGATCTGACTCTAGTCCTTAGGATTGAGCAGCATCTGTCCAACCCTTCAGCATTTGGTTTTTAATGAATTAGCTTATTGAATTTTGTTCATATGAATGTTTTGCCTGAATGTGTTTGTCTGTGTACTGCCATGTGAGTGCCTATAACTCCATAAAACTAGAGTTAGAGATGATTGTGAGCCATCACCATGGGTTCTGGGATTGAATCCTGGTCCTCTAGAAGAGCCGTACTCTTCAACCACGGAACCATCACTCTCCAGTTTCCCCCCCCCCGCCCCTGCCTCATTGTTTGCTATAGATAACTATTAAATCATTAGTACTTGAAATTTAAGTATCTTGGGAAGGTCCTGGACTCCCAGGGGTGGGAAAAATCTAATTGAACATAACCTCTTTAGGGAGGATAGCAAAGTCCAGTCTCTGTATTTGTTTTCTCCTTCCCCAAGACCAAAGGCTCTATTTCTTCCATTGGATAGTAAAGCTGAAGTTGAGCCCACAGCTTTCTTTCTCTGAACCCTGGTAGCTGGATGTACTTGGAATTTTTTCCTGAAGAAGTATGGTCTCTTCACCTGGGGTCTGGGTGGTACCCTGTAACTAAATACACTAGGGTCTAGAGAACAGCTTAGTGATGCAGAGTTGGCCTAACTTGCCAGGGTCCCTAAGATCAGCTCAAGGACCACAAAGCAAAAATTGTATTAATTTTGCACCACATTCATAAACAGTATTCATTCTTCCAGGTCCCTTTGGCCTCAGTGTAAAATTGTTACCATTTGCAGAGGGTACTTGTTCTGCTCATGAAGTGTTAAGGTTGGAAGCCTTGAGCTATCCAACCTCATCCCCGGTTCTGAGAGTCCTTGATCGCAGAGTGTTTTTGGACTTAAAAAGTATTGACTTTTGGGGCTGGAGAGATGGCTCAGTGGATAAGAGCACTGGCTGTTCTTCCAGAGGTCCTGAGTTCAATTCCCAGCAACCACATGGTGCCTCACAACCATCTGTAGTGGGATCTGATACCCTTTTCTGGTGTGTCTGAAGTCAGCTACAGTGTACTCATATGAATAAAATAATTTAAAAATTGTAAAGAAAAGTATTGACTTTTAAAGAACTTTGGACAGGGAACAGGGTCTTGCCATACTGGTCTTGATGAAGATAAAATAAGATATACAGCTAAAGTACCCAGCAGGGAAACATGTATTCAGTGTTCAGTGTTGACTGTTGTTGCTACAGTTTTGTGTGTGTGTGTGTTGAGGGAGAGGGTTCTCGCTCTGTTCAGTGCCTCGAACCCATGGCAATATTTCTGCCTCAGACTAGTGAGTGCTAGAATATTGGCAGTAAACATTCCACTGAAGAGCTGTATGGGAATCGGTAGTCACATGGATGGTTTTGATATATGTTTCTCTTGTAACTGTTATTTTTGTTGGAAATGCTGTCATTAGTTTTTGAGTCAAGGGGTTCAATGTTTTCTGACCTCCACAAGTACCAGCACACTTGTGGTGTGCAGGCCAAACACTCAAAATAAAATAAATAAATTTTAAGAATCAAAGCGTTTTGGTTTTTAAGTAAAGTTTTAAAGTTTGGGTTAGGGGCTGGGAAGATGGCTCAGCAAGTAAGAGCACTGGCTGTTCTTCCAGAGGACCCAGGTTCAATTCCAGGTACCCACATGGCAGTTCATAACAGTCTGTAACTCCTGTTCCAAGGGACATATACCCTCATACAGAAATACACCAGCATACGCTAAGATAAAAATAAATAAATATTTTTTTTAAAGAGAGAATTTAGGTACACACCCCTTATTTTTTTAAAAAAAAAAAAGAGAGAGAGAGAGAATTTGGGTACATGCCTTTAATTCCATCACTCAGAATGCAAAACCAGTTAGATCTGAGTTTGAGGCCAGCTTGATCTACATGGCCAGGCCCAGGACTGCCAGGGCTACACAGAGAATCTTGAAAAAAAAAAAGAAAAAAAAAAGATTTTCGGTTAGAGCCAGGTGTGGTGATACATGCTTTTAACCCAGGCACTCGGGTGGCAGAGGCAAGTTCCAGGGCAGCCAGGGCTACTCAAGAGAAATCCTGTCTTGAAAAGCAAACAAAAACCTAAAATTTTTAGGGTAAAGATGCTCACACTATGTATAGTATACTTATTTCCATATAACAATGTGAGACATAGGTAATTATGTTTTAGCAATGAGGTCTAAGGATAAAACTTGAAGATAGAAGGCTTACCCAGAAGTACACACTTCTTCATATGAGGATACTAAAATTATAAGTCAGGTGGCTGATGCTTATAATCTCTAGCACCTGGGACACTGAAACAGGACAGATACTGTGACTTTGAGACCAGCCTGGGTCGGGTCTCAAATTGAGACCCTCTCTCAATATTAACATAATTTCAAAACTAACACAACCCAATGTTTGTTTGAAATAGAAGTAGCTTTTCACCCTTCCTCCCCCTTTAAAAAAAAAATTTCAAGACCAAGGTTTCTCTGTATAGCCCTGGCTGTCCTAGAACTTGCTCTGTAGATCAGGGTAGCCTCTAACTCACATCCATTTGTCTCTGTCTCCCAAGGTGTACCACCACTGCCTGGTCAGAAGTGGCTTTTCTTATAATGATTTGATTCTTTATGTAATTGAATGATAATTTGGATATTCATGCACCAAAATAGACTAGTAGCTTAAATGATTATACATTTTTACATAATCCTTGTAACAAGTCAAGCATGACCTGTCTTTGTACTGGTTAATGTGTTCAGAGGTCTAATTAAAGTATGGAATCTACACGGTTTAGAGGTTTCTGAACTGAAGAGGGACCATCTTAGTCGCTCACTTTTTATGGCTGGTTTGGGGAAATTAACCACCTTGTGCATGTGTTTAGGTTTTGTCCAAGGATCTGAAACTACTTTGCAGTCTACATACTGTGACACCAGTGCCCAGCCCACCTGTGACTATGGTAAGTGTGGCTCCTTGTGGCAACCAGAGTGTTCTGCCTTGTTTCTACTTGGTTGCTTTTGGCTTTCCTGTCACCCTATCTTGCCTAATTAAACCCAGACTGATATATGGTATTGTGGCCTGTTTGTCTTGCACTTCTTTGTGTTACTGAGCAAGCTATAAAATGTTCCAACCTTTGACCTTTTCACATTTTATGGGAATAGCGTGATTCTTGACCAAAGATACAGTTTCAGTAAATTTCTCCTGAGCATCTGGGAAAGAAGTGGATGTCTGCCAGTCATGTCCAACCTTTTCACATTGGAACAGATGACATTGTAGTTGTCAAAATTTTCTTTAGAGAGCAATACAATTGAATGTAACTGGAAAAGATTGAGCCAGGTGAGACCAAACTATTAATTCAGCACCCCCAGGGTCTTGGTAAGTAGCCTGCAGCAGAAGAGCCTGAAGGGTCACACTCTCTAGCTGGATTTTAGAGATTGCAGCTAGGCTATCTCAAGCCAATGAACACACATTGAAGGAAATTTCCAGTTGATAAAATCAATTGTAAGAAACAGAAGTCAACACCTGATGAGAGAGATCCACAAGGGCCGCCAGTCTGTTTTCAGTGCTACTCAATCTGAGGAAGCTGATCTCAGTATTCTTGCCCCAGTTGGTCCTCTTTGTTCACCACTTGGGTCCTACAGAGACAACTCACTGGTCTGTTTCCTTCCCTCCCTCTCCCCTTTCTTTCCATGTATGTAGTATGTATGTATGTATGTATGTATGTTTGTTTGTTTGTTTGTTTGTTTGTCACTGCGAACATGTGGATATCAGAGGAGAGAACTTATTGGAATAGACTCTCCTGTTACCTTTATGTGGCTTCCAGAATGAAACTCAAGGGTCAGGCTGTTTAATTGCCATTGTATCTTTTGAAAATCAGTTATCTATTACTATTTCTGAAGTCTTTGTTCTCTTTCAGTGGATTTGATCTTTTAACATTTTGTTTTTGTTTTTCCAGACAGGGTTTCTCTGTGTAACCTTAGCTGTCTTGGAACTCACTCTGTAGACCAGGCTGGCCTTGAACTCACAGATATCCGCCTGCCTCTGATTTCCAAGTGTTGGAATTAAAGGCATGTACCACCACTACCTCCTGCTTATTTTAACTTTGGCCAGTTTTCTTTTTCATATTTATTTGTGTTTAATTTATGTGTATGGGTATTTTGCTTACATGTGTCTCTATGTACCATGTGTGTGCAGTGCCCATGGAAGGAAGACATTGGATCCTGTAGAAATAGACAGATGATTATTAGTTGTCATGTGGGTGCTGAGAGGGTCATATGCAAGAGCAACAACTGTTCTTAACAGCTGAGCCATCACTTCAGCTCCTGGATTTATTCTTTTCTCTCTGTCTGTCTCTGTCTTTCTCTCTCTCCCTCCCTCCCTCCCCTCTCTCCTTCCCCCCTCCTCTTCTCCCTTTCTCTCTCTGTCTCTCTCTCCCTTTCTCTCTCTGTCTCTCTCTCCCTCCCTCTCTCTCTCTCTCTCTCTCTCTCTCTCTCTCTCTCTCTCTCTCTCTGAGGGAGTTGGAGGTATCTCACCATGTAGCCCTGGCTCTGGTGGAACTCACAGACACCCGCCTCCCTCTGCCTCCTGAGTGCTAGGAATAAAGGTATGTGCCACCATGCATCTTTTTTACTTTGTATGTTTTGTTTTAGAGTTTTTTCAAGACAGAGTTTCCCTTTGTAGCCCTGGCTATCCTGGAACTCCCTCTGTAGACCAGGCTGGCCTTGAACGCAGAGATCCACCTGCCTCTGCCTCCAGAGTGCTGGGATTAAAGACATGGACTACCAGTGACCAGCTTTTTGTTTTGTTCTTGAGATAGGGTCTTACTATATAGCTCTGGCTGTCCTGAAACTCACTATTAGATCAGACTGGCCTCAAAGAGATCCACCACCTGCCTTTGCCTCCCAGGTGCTGGATTTAAAGGTGTGTGCTACCATACCTGTCTTTTTTTTTTTTTTAACTTTTTTTTTTTTTTTTAAAGTTGTCTTGCAGCTGGGCAGTGATGGCACACTGCCTTTAATCCTAGAATTCAAGAGGCAAAAATAGTTGGATCTCACCGGGCAGTGGTGGCGCATGCCTTTAATCCCAGCACTTGGGAGGCAGAGGCAGGTGAATTTCTGAGTTCAAGCCCAGCCTGGTCTACAGAGTGAGTTCCAGGACAGCCAGTGCTACACAGAGAAAAACCAAAACAAAAAAACAAAACAAAAATAGTTGGATCTCTGTAAGTTCGAGATCTATAATGGTGAATTTTAGGATAGCCAAGGCAACACAAAAAAACCCTGTCTTAAAAAAGAAAAAAAAGCCAGGCAGTGGTGGCACATGCCTTTAATCCCAGCACTTGGGAGGCAGAGGCAGGCGGATTTCTGAGTTTGAGGCCACCCTGGTCTACAGAGTGAGTTCCAGGACAGCCAGGGCTATACAGAGAAACCCTGTCTCAAAAAAACAAACAAACAAAAAAAACAAAACAAAAAGAAAATGTTGCCTTGTTTATAATTTGCTTGCTTTTGCACATATAATTTTAAAACCGGTGCATTTTCGGTTTTTTTTGTTTGTTTGTTTTGTTTTGTTTTGTTTGTTTTTTGTTTTTTTTGTTTTTTGTTTTTTTTGTTTTTTGGGACAGGGTTTCTCCATATAGCCCTGGCTGTCCTGGAACTCACTCTGTAGACCAGGCTGGCCTCGAACTCAGAAATCCACCTGTCTCTGCCTCTCAAGTGCTGGGATTAAAGGCGTGCGCCACCACCGCCCGGCTCTCACTCTTTTTCTTTCTTTCTTTCTTTTTTTTAATAAATCCTGAAGAGATTTTTGTTTTGTTTTGAGACAAGGTCTCACTGTGTAACCCTATCTGGCTTGGAACTTGCTATGTACACTAGGTTGGCCTTAAACTCACAGATTTGCCTGCTTCTGCCTGGTAAGATTAAAAGCATTTTGTCCACCATGTTTAGCCATAGATTGATGGGTTTTTGTTGTTTGTCTTTTTTTTTTCTTTTTTTTTTTTTTCATTTTAAAAATTTCATTTATATGAATGTTTTGCCTTCATGTATGTCTGTACATTGTTGTGTGTGCCTTGTACCCTCAGAAACCAGGAGAGAGCATTGACTCTCTTAGTACTGGAGTTACATTTTTTTTTTTTTTCGAGACAGGGTTTCTCTGTGTAGCCCTAGCTGTCCTGGAACTCACTCTGGTCTCGAACTCAGAAATCCACCAGCCTCTGCCTCCCAAGTGCTGGGATTAAAGGTGTGCACCACCATTGCCCGGCTGGTGTTACATCTTAAATTCTGTGTATTAATCAGGGTTCTCTAAAGGAACAGGACTAAATGAAACTGACTCAGTATGTGAGCACATGTGAGTGCATGCATGAGTGTCTGTGTCTGTGTGTGAACATATTAAAATCAAGTTTATTAGAGTGGTTTATACGCTGTGGTCCAGGTAGTCCAACAGTGACTGTCTTCTGACAGAAAGGCCAAGAATCTGGTAGTGTCCATAGACTGAGTGTCTCAGCTGTCCTAATCTGATGCAGAAGGCCTGAAGGATTCCTAGGGAACTGCTTCAGGCTGTCTTCAGTCTGCCTTGCAATCATGAAGAAGAAAGTGCTCAGACCAAAGAAGGGATGCCTCAGCCATAAGACAGATGAGCCCGCCAGCACGAGTGAGGGCAAGCAGGCAAAAAGCAAAAGCTTCCTCCTTCCATGACCACAGGGCTGACAACACAAGATGGGGCTCAGATTTAGGATGGGTTCTGACTTCAAGTGATTCTGTCAAGAAGTTTTAATTGATTCCAGATGTCAAGTCCAGATGACAACCAACATTTACCATCACAACCTGGTATCTCACTCAGCATATAGATTTTAATATTTTTTCTCTCTCTCTCTCTCTCTCTCTCTCTCTCTCTCTCTCTCTCTTTCTCTTTCTGTAAAGATTTATTTATGTGAGTACTCTGTAGCTGTCTTCAGACACACCAGAAGAGGGCATCAGATCCCATTACAGATGGTTGTGAGCCACCATGTGGTTGCTGGGAATTGAACTCAGGGCCTCTAGAAAAGCAGTCTTAACTACTATCTCTCCAGCCTAGAAATATTTAGTTAGTTAGTTAGTTAGTTTGTTAGTTAATGCCAGAAGATCCCATCATACATAGTCATGAGGCACCATAGTGCTCTTAATTGCTGAGCCATCTCTCCAGCCCTCATTATAATTCTTAATATTGAACTATTAGAACATGTTCACTTGGTCTATTGGTGTTGCTTAGTATGGTCATCTTCTTCTCTTTTTGAAACAGGTTCTTGCTCTGTATACCTGGATGGGATGGAACTTTAGCCAGTCCTCTTGACTTTCCTTCCTGGGTACTGGGATTATAGGAGTAGAGGCCCATACTCAACTTTTCTTCTTTTAAAATTTTCACTGTTAGCCCGGTGTAGCGGCACAAGCCTTTAATCAGCACTCAAGAAGGAGCAGTAGGAAGTTCTTTGTGAGGTTTGAAGTCAGCCTAGTCTACAAAGCAGGGTAGCTAGGGCTACAAGAGGGAAGGAGGAGAAAAAGAAAATAAAATTTCCTTTGCCAACTATGAACTCATTCCTTCTGTGGACAGAGTCAAGTCTCATGGACACACACTCTAGGTGTAGCTTCCTTCTGAAGGGACAACCTCCCCCCCCCCCATTCGCACTTCCTGAGAGTCCATCAGAGTCTCAGTCATTCCAGGTATAGCAAGTAGCATATAGTGAATGTTTGTTCAAAGGGACTCCCGTAGCCCAGGAAGGGATTGAACTTGTGATCCTTCCAAGTAAATGGGATTCAGGCCTATGCTTAACAGATGGTAGCAATACAGTCTGGTCACTGGAGGCCACTTGCCTCTCTGTGAAATGTAAAGCTGTCTACGGCCCTCCCACTGTCTTCCCTTGTTCTTTCTTACTTGGTTCTGGTAACTCCTTGGTACCAAAAGCCTGGATGACACTTAAAGCTTGCCCCACAAGCAGAGTCCTAGCATGTTTGTGCTTGCTTCCCAGTCCTGTCTGTCTGCACTATTTATGATGCTAGCAACCAACCTTCTGGACAGCTTCTTGATTCTCCTTGTGACTCTGTTGACCTTCTTTCTGGCTTGTGGAAATGACTGCTATATCACTGTTCCCTTATAAGGTCTTTCTCTGTCACATCTTCTTGAAACAGCAAGCAGCATCTCAGCACGAACAACATCTAGTTCATTTTATCTGAGATACTTGTTACATAGTCACATGGTTTGGGTTTCCCCATCCTGAGAGGATGTTTGCTTTGTGAGCTCTCATGCCACAGTTTATTAAACGTACCAGTCTTCTAGAATTTCTTAAGTGGTTTCCATCATCTTCCCATCTTGTTGTATACAGCCCAAATGCAGATGGTATCTGTTCAGTTTATTTAGTTCCCTTTTTTCTCTATCATTCATTCTGCTATCTTCTCACTGTGGTTTGGTTTCCTGCCCAAGGATGAGTATGGATTGTCTGTCAGTAGAGCAGAGATACTATGTATGCACTAGGAGATGACTGGGGTCATACTAGGAAGTGCTAACAAAGTAGGCATCTGTTCTGGGTGTCCCTCTGGGGAATCCCATTAACTCTCAATTCTCATATGGTTTTTGCACTTTTGGACTTTACTCTCTAAAGGAATGAATTTTTACTACATATGACCAGACCTAGAGTACATTTATAGTTTTTGATCTAGATTGTTCTTTCAAAGACTTTTTTTCCAAAAAAGTGTTTGTTGTTGTTTGTTCTGTTTTTCAGACAGCCTTAAAAATCTGAAACAGTCTTTTAGCCTGGAACTTACTATGTAAACCATAATGGTCTTGAACTCACAACGTTCTGCCTGCCTCTGCCCTCTGGGCTTTTTAAATTTTTTAAAGTAAGGCCTCACTCTGTAGCCCAGGGTGGTCTGGGACTTACTATGTAGCCCATACTTGTCTTGAATTATACAGGTCCTTCTGCCTCCACCTCCAAAGTGCTAGAATTGCAGATGTACATTACCATGCTTGATTCTGGGAGATGATTTGTGCTCCTAGATGATGCATCAAGGACTTTTTTAGCCCTCTCTGCTAAGGCAAGATTTCTGGACCATGTGTTTTTCTGCTCCAGTTGGGTGATAGGGTATGTTGCATGGCTTTTCCTGGGGCACTAGGAGCAAATGTCTATACTATACCCTAGGTATGGCACCAAAACACAAAATCCAATCTACTCTAGTTTGATGAACCTTAGTTTAATTGGGCATACTTACAGGAGCATGGGTGGGATTATTTCTAGGCACACATACAACTTATAAGTTACAGATATAACTTATCTACATCACAGAAGAAAGATCATCCTCAAATAATTCCTTAAACTATTCACTATTCATATGTCCTTGGTAGGGAAGGGGCCTTGTGTGCTGTTCACCCATTTCATAAAGAAATTCAGGTAGACTCAGTCTTCTCAAGATATCATAAGGGTAGCAACACCTGATCTGATTTTTAAGACAGCAGTGGCCATACAGAGGACAGAGTTCCACAACAGAGTGATGATTTCTTTTTTTCTTTTTTTCTTTCTTTCTTTTTTTCTTTGGTTTTTCGAGACAGGGTTTCTCTGTGTAGCCCTGGCTGTCCTGGAACTCACTCTGTAGATCAGGCTGGCCTCAAACTCAGAAATCCACCTGCCTCTGCCTCCCAAGTGCTAGGATTAAAGACATGCGCCAACACTGCCCGGCTGTGATGATTTCAGTGTGAGTATGTGTTGTTTGTATAGCAGTTTGTGTATTCTTCATTCCTTCAGTCCATCAGTCAGTTGTTATTTTGTAGTACAGGATAAAACTCTATCTCAAGGTTTTATCCCTAGAGGTCATTGCTAAAACACAATAGCGGTGTTTGTATGTTTCTATACAAGGCTTCTCAGGGCCTTACACATGCTAGGCAGACACTGTAGCCTGCAATCTCTTATCCAGGAGAGGGGAGGTCTTCTTCTCGTTTCTGTCGTGAAGGAGTGTAGGGGCCAAGTTTCTTAACTATGAGTGTTAGAAATAGGAGGCTTCTTAAATACTATGAACCTAGAGTCTGAGAAAGCTGAGTGACAGTTGGGGAGAGGGTAGCAGGCGCTTTTGTGGAGGTCATTGTATAACTCCTTGGAAAGCTGAGTCAGGTACTGAGAAAAACTGCACTTTTGAATTAAACTGTAGTATGCTTACGTTCATGTTGTACTAGAAGTTACTGCAGAAATAATAATTGCCGTTTTTGCTTTCTGTAGGATATGGAACTTGGAACTCTGGGACAAATAGAGGCAAGTATTTAGCCATACTTTTCTTAGGACTGTTCGAGTTATGTTTTCTAGTTCCCTCTGTGGCCAAGCAGGACTTAGGTGGGTGTTTCTGGGTCTGGCACAGAACGTCCTCCTTAGAATGAGAAGGGCCTACCCAGCTTCAAGTGGCTAAGAATTCCCCCCAGCTTATTTTTGACCAAAACACCTTTTTTTTTTCTGTGTTTGTCTCTGTCTGCTACCTGCTCCCTTCTCCCCATCCCCCTCTATTTCTATCCCTCTGTCTCCCTAACTGCAGGCTACGAGAACTATGGTTATGGCTATGGCTATGGCCAGGATAACACCACCAACTATGGGTATGGTATGGCCACTTCACACTCTTGGGAAATGGCTAGCTCTGACACAAATGCAAACCCTAGTGCCTCGGGTAGTGCCAGTGCCGATTCCGTTTTATCCAGAATTAACCAGCGCTTAGATATGGTGCCGCACTTGGAGACTGACATGATACAAGGAGGTGTGTACGGCTCAGGTGGTGGAGAAAGGTAAGTTGGGGTGCTGCCTAGGGTCTTAGGCTCCTGTCTGCTAGAATCTTTACTGTATGTTTCTTAGTAACTACTTCCTCTCTCCTTGCTCTGTGCTTCCCAATGCTGTGCTCCTAATGAGGTCATTGTACTTTCCTTTGTTAACCTGTCACTCTCCTTGCTAACCCCCGTGTGCAAGGAAAGAGCAGGCCCCTGTTGTGCTGTTTGGACTGTATCCACAGACTGGTTTCTCAGGAGGAGTGTGTGTCTCCTCTCTTCATGACAACTAGGTATTCAGTCTAGAATGGCATCCTGCACAGTGCCAAGGCAGAGCAAATTGGGTTTGATGAGAAGTATGGGATAATCCTTTTGGACTAAACCACTGGGAGCCAGGTCATCTCCATCCAAGTGTTTAGGCAAATAAGTGTACTTAGGGCTAGAGAGATGGCTCAGCAGTTAAAAGCACTGACAGCTCTTCCAGAGGACCTAGGTTCAAATCCCAGTACCCACATGGTGGCTCACAAGTGTAACTGCAAGATCTGACAACTTCACATAAACATACATCCAGGCAAAACACCAATGCACCTTAAAAAACAAAACAAAACAAAAACCTTAAGAGTACTTAATGGCTACTTGCTGGTGCCTTATATATGAATGCTTGTGGGGAACTTTTGTCCTGGCTTCATAGATGGGGCTACTGAAGCAAAGCAGATCCTACCCTTTGCCTGAATGTAAGGAAATGATAGGGCTGGTTGTGCTGAGCCTCACCGTCAGATCTGTCCTACTGTAGAGGATCACCCAAGAGCGTTGTCATTGGCTGAATTGCTTTTGGTTTGTTTCAAGAGTTCTTGCATCATAGTAAGAAGGGTACGTGTATTTCTAGCGTAAGATAAAGGGGAGCTGGGTAGCTTCCACTGGTAGGCGGTGGAGAACAGACAGTGAGGAGGGAGGAGCTGGTCTGGTCACTAGGAGGACCTAGTAAAGGCCCTGGGATCCTGGGGAAGAACAAGAAACTTGGCTCACACTGCTGCAAGGCAATTTGCTGTAGCATGGAGCCTTGGAAGCAGTGCCTGGGGTGAATGGCAGCTGCTATTTCTTTTGCATCTGTTGATGCTTCCCAGTGAGGCTTGGAGAGGGAAATATAGAGAGGGCTCTGTACGTGTGAAGTATGGGAGAAATAAGCCTAAACATGTCTCTGTCTTAGCCAGGTGGTTGGCCTCCTTCCTAGGTATTGTGTTAAGTTTTCAGTGAGACTAAGAGTGACAGAGCATAGTAGGGCAGGAGCAGTAGTCTAGGCAAGCTGGAGTCAAGGGACTCCAAAGGGCTCTGCCTGATGCTTGCCATATGTCTCTACAGATATGACTCCTATGAGGCCTGTGACTCAAGGGCCATCCTGAGTGAACGAGACCTCTACCGGTCGAGCTATGACTATGGCGAGCTTGACCCTGAGATGGAAATGGCCTATGAGGGCCAATATGATGCCTACCGTGACCAGTTTCGAATGCGTGGAGGAGATACATTTGGTCCAAGGGCTCAGGGCTGGGCCCGGGATGCCCGGAGTGGACGGCCAATGGCCTCGGGCTATGGGCGCATGTGGGAAGACCCCATGGGGGCCCGGGGCCAGTGCATGCCTGGTGCCTCCCGGCTGCCCTCCCTCTTCTCCCAGAACATCATACCCGAGTATGGCATGTTCCAGGGCATGCGTGGTGGGGGTGCCTTCTCTGGTGGCTCCCGATTTGGCTTTGGATTTGGCAATGGCATGAAGCAGATGAGGCGGACCTGGAAGACATGGACCACAGCTGACTTCCGGGTGAATAAGCTGACCTACCTCTCCTGACCCAGGCTGGAATATAGCTACCATATCTGAGTTCACTCCTTCTTTCTCTTCCAGACAAAAAAGAAGAAGAGAAAGCAAGGTGGCAGTCCTGATGAGCCAGACAGCAAAGCTACCAGAACAGACTGCTCAGACAACAGTGACTCAGACAATGGTAAATTGGGGAATGTGGTGTTCTGCTTCCTACCCTCCTGTTCCCTGCTCCCATGGTATTCCTGGATTGAGCTTGACTGTTCTCTCCTTGCAGATGAAGGCACTGAGGGAGAAGCTGCAGAGGGAACTGAGAGTGCTGAGGCTATGGAGAAAGGCTCCCGAGCAGTAAGTAACCCTAGACCTCAGGCTCCTACTCTCTGCAGGTATGGCCTAGGAGTACAGAGCTGACTTAAAGAAACACAGCCTTGCTACAAGGGTCACAGGCAGTGTGGTGATACCTGCATGGGTGGTGAGTGGTCAGCACAAGGAGGCTGAGTATCTAGGGAGAACTACAGACCACTTCACTAACAATGTGTTTCCTTGAGAAATGGGGGCATACAGACCTCTGTGCACCAGGTAGTGGGAAAGTCTGATACTCCCTTAGTCCTTTAGAGCCAGTATAAGTAGCTGTACCCTTTTTAAAATTGAATTTTAAAAATTGTATATTAGGAAGGAGAGGACGAGGAGGGAAAAGAGGATGGGAGAGAAGAAGGCAGAGAAGATTTGGAGAAAGGTAAGTCTTCCAGGGGTGCCTAGGTACTGGGAAGCTCATCCAGGTGCTTGTAGTGGGAGGAAACCAGCTGAGGGCAGGGTTATAGCAGAAAGATGGCTGGCTGGGACCTTCCTTATGGGACTGGGTATATGTTAGCAGGACTTCTTCTGACTCTGTGCCCTCCTAGCCTGCCTCTGTTTTTCCTAGCCAGAGGTTATGGATGGTGTGCCATCCAGTCTAGCACTGTTTTTGCCTTCAAGTGGGGGCAGCAAGCAAAAGTGTGGGGAGCCCCAGGCACACACACACCCCCTTGGTCCCTCAATAACACACAGTTCCAAGTCCTCAGTGGCTGGTGTCCAAGCTGGGACCCTTGGTGCAGTTTTTACGGCTCTGGTTTGCGTGTCCTCTCCCTTAGCGCCTCTCCAGCCCTTGTTGGGAGTCCGTGTCCCCCCACCTGAGTGATGAGCGCCAGCAGGTACCTAACAGTAAATCCAGCCTCAGCCCACTGTTGCCGCGGTGCCCGGTGGGGGGGTGGGCAGGGCCATGTGAACGGCCTCCCTGCATCCTGCCACCCAGTCCCTCTGAACACGCTTGTGTTCCCACCAAGACAGCCTGTCTTTGCCTTCCAGCTTCTCTGCACCCACTCTGCAGAGAGTGAGGGTGTTCCAGAAAATAGAGGGGTCAGCACGTGTCCCCCTTCTGGTGCCTAAGCCAAATCTACTTCCTGCTCAGCTCAGGGCAGCCAGCCCTGCTCATGGCCTGAGGCTTTATGTATACAGCTGCTCTCAGATGGACCCTCTGGAGTGGACAGCGGGTGATTCAGCCACAGGCCACAGGGTCTATTTTATTAGAGTCCTGCTGGTAACTCTGCCTTTCTGTTACCACAGGGGCCCTGACCGCCCAGGATGAGAACAGCCAGGCCAAGCGCAAGTTGCAGGCAAGCAAGAAGAGCCAAGACAAACAGAAAAAGCGGCAGCGAGACCGTATGGTGGAAAGGTAACTGTCTTCCCTCCATCCCTCTGCCTCTGCCCTGCTCTGGGGCTACCACCAGGAGAGCAGGGTCATAGCTCTGCCATCTCGCCGCCCTCTGACCTCCCTTGGGAGCCACCACCTGCTCTGCTGTGCATGGACCCTGCTTCCCGCCAGGCCCAGCTCCCAACTCCTGACTCATCCCCTGCCCCCTCTGTGGCTACCTGGCGACCGCTGCCATCTGTGGCCTGAGACCTGGCACTGCTCAGCACCACTGCCCAGACGATCCAGCACTAGGTCACTCAGCGCACAAGCCCTGAGGTGCGCAGGGGGCCCGATGCCCCTGAGGGAGGGGGCCAGCTCATCAGAGACTCAAGGTCCAAGGCGCCTGTGCCACCCCAGCTAGCTGCCAAGAGGCCGCCACCGTGCCCAGGAGAGATGACAGCACCTGTGGGCTATGGCAGCCTCTGGGTCTGCTGTTGGCCCTGCCCACCGGCCCTCTCAGGCCGGGCCTGTTTGTGGCTGAGCCCTTCACGCCCCTTGGTCGGGTCTGTCTGCCCTCAGGGCTCCCGCACTGGCGCTTGCCTACTCCGCCTCAGACTCTTGCTCTTGCTGGACCTTCCACTCAGCCTCGCCGGCGCCCGGCCCCTGGGCTCTTCAGACAAAGCTGACCCCGTGGCCCAGATAAGGACGTCCGGCAGAGGTAGGGACCCGCCCCGAGGCCTCGGTGGCGGCTGGCCTCCTCCGCCCCTTGCCACGGAGGCCTGTTCCAGCCCAGGCCCTAGACCCCAGGCTTCTGCTGTGGACACGAGGCCTAGACAGAGAGCACCTCACCCAGTGATTCCAGGCTGCCCTCTGGCAGGCCAGGCGGGCGCCCTCCTTCCAGCTCAGACTGGTCTCTTCTTGGAAGAGGAAGATGAGGCAGCAGGTGCCCAGGCCTGCTGCCTCCCATCCCTCCTGAAACCACCCCCCAGGCATTCTGAGCAGAGGATGGGCTGGGCCATTGAGTCCCCCAGACCTGAGAAGGAAGATGCAGCACCTTTTCAGGCACTGCCTCGGGACTGCGTACTCCACTCTGCACCTCAGGCCCTCCTGGCTTTCGCCAGGGCATCCTTCCTTCCGGTCCCCAGCTGGGCCAAATGCACAAGCTCCTGCCTAGCCTTGGTAGAGAGGCCTTCCGACAACCTTCCAGCGACTCTTTGCCTGTTGCAGCAGTAGCTGCCTCAGGTGTCAGTCTTCTGCCTGTGGGAAGGAGGAGTTCTTCCCCTAACCCTTACGTTGCTGTAACTGCAGCCTACAGACTATCCCTTCCTGCTCCCGACCCTACCAGTTCCAGCCTACCCCTCAGCTGGGACTGCACTTCAGAGCAAGGCCTGTTTCAAGGCCTGCACCTGGGTTGGGGTAGCAATGACATTTCCTGGGACCCTTGCAGCCTCAGCCTCTTGTTTCCCTCCTGTGGCAGGATCCAGTTTGTGTGTTCTCTTTGCAAATACCGGACCTTCTATGAGGATGAGATGGGTAGCCACCTTGACAGCAAGTTCCACAAGGAACACTTCAAATATGTAGGCACCAAGCTTCCCAAGCAGACTGCTGACTTCCTGCAGGTAAGCTTCTGAGCAGCATGTCTGCTTTATGATTTCTCTAGTCTGGGACTGCCAGGCTGCTGACACAAACATCTGTCTCTGATAGGAATATGTGACCAACAAGACCAAGAAGACGGAGGAGCTCCGAAAAACTGTGGAGGACCTTGATGGTCTGATCCAGCAAATCTACAGAGACCAAGATCTGACCCAAGGTGAGGAGGTTCCATCCCACCAGGATGGCTGCCACCAGGTAGGCCCCTAGCCTGCCCTTCTCTGCTTCTTCGATGTTCCACTGTTTACCCAGTCTCAGCTCATGTAGAAGTGGCAGGGAAAGTTTAAGAAACTAGTCTGATGTCTTTGGCACCTGAGACCAGTGATGATTGCTTTCTTCTGCCCCCAACAGAAATTGCTATGGAGCATTTTGTGAAGAAGGTGGAGGCGGCCCATTGTGCAGCCTGTGACCTTTTCATCCCCATGCAGTTTGGAATCATCCAAAAGCATCTCAAGACTATGGATCACAACCGAAACCGCAGGGTGAGTTGGGGCCCAGGTGTTCTTTCCTAGAGGCGTAGACTCTGCTTGCCCATGAGGGACTGTGAGGAAGGTAGGGGCAAGAAGGAAAAGCCAAGGAGATATATGCAAACTGTTTGACAGAGGTGACATTGAGCTGGACTTTGAAGGATCAACTGCTAAATTAGTTTCAGAAGTCAGAGGCCAACAGTACTGGTATGGCTGGAAGAGAGAAGGGAATTAGACTTCAGACTTGCTTCCGTCATTAGCAGTATTCAAGTAGTTGAATAAAAGTATTAGAGTTAATCAGATAAACTAGAGACATTTGCCATGAAGAATATAGGGAGCTTGGTCTCGGGCCATGTGGATAAGAATGACCTTGGGAATGAAGAGGAATGTTGGTGAGATACAGGAGCAGGAGATTGGCCTGGGGGAGGGAGCAGGAGCCTCTAGTGATTCTCATTCCTAGAAACTGAGTAGACAGTGGACAGAAGGTGTGTATATTTGATTTGGGGGTGGGAGGGGAGCATATTTGGTAAGACAGTTACTATACTTTGTTTTCTAGTGTGTTTCCAGGCCTGTCTGAGGTCAAAGTATATGTAGGGTTGTTTGCTTGTTTGTTTGGGTATTTTTTGAGCTTATAATGAAATATCATTTCCCCCCCCTCCTTTTTTTTTTCTCTTTGCAAATCCTCCATGTGCCTCCCTTACTTTGCTCTCTTTCAAATTCATGGCGTCTCTTTCTTTATTTGCTGTGACATGAGAGTATATATGTTTGTGTACTCCTAAATAGGTAAATGCAGCCTGCTCAGTCCGTGTAACGTTACTTCCTGTTTACGTTTCAGGGCTGATCTGAAACTGGGTAACTGATTGTCCTGTTCCCTGGGGAAGACTATTTCTCCCAATCTCAGCACTCCTTGGTTGCTGGTAGTTCTTTGATAAGGTTAAGGCCTCTTTAGTCTCCCTTTTTGCATTAGCATGTCTATTGGTTTCATCCCATCCTTGTTCAATTAATGTTTAGGCGGCCATGTTATGAGACTTCATGGACGTAGCTGTTCATGTTTCTAGAAGATAAATCTCACAGCAAACTCCCTGTGCCTCTGGCTCTTATCATCTTTTCACTCCTTTTTTCTCAATGATTACTGAGCCTTAGACTAAAGAGTTGTGTTATATCAGTGTGTTTGTATCAGTTGGAACTGGGCTCCACAACTCTGCATTTTGATTGGTTGTGGTTGTCTGTAATAGTTTCTGACTTAGAAAAATTTTCCTTGATAAGGAGCAAGTACTGCACATATTGGTGGGGAGAAGGACAAATATTTAGAATGGAGCTCAGAATTATGCTGTTTTAGTAAAGTGGTAGTTGTAGGTTCTCCTCCAAGGCCCATGACTTCACTAGCCCTAGGTAGCTGGCTAAGTTTCTGGTACCAGGCATGATCTCCCTCTTGATGAATGGCCTTTGAGTCTAGTTAGGGAGAAAAGATGGTGGAAGATGTATAACATATGACGTTAATAAAATATAGGAAAAATTAGCTCTAGCTAAGAAAATATAAAGTTGGAATTGACCTAGTTTACCTTTGAAATTATAGATGAGGCAATTTGAATGCAGGTTAACACTTTGAAAGTTCCAAATGAATCAGACATGATGGTGGCGCACACCTGTAACCCCAGCACTTGGGAAGCTGAGACAAAGGATTGCTGTTAGCTCCAGGCCCACCTGGGCTACAGAATAAAGCTCTATTTCAAAACCAAAACCAAAAAAAGTATGTTTCAGATTAGAGAACTAGAAAGCTTCCATATACTATTATTTTGGTAACTGATTACTAAGTTGTAATTGACGTATATCAATAACAACAACAATAGTATCATAATATATCCACTTTACAATGTACACTTTAGCCAAGCTGGTGGCACATGCCTTTCATCTCAGCACTTGGAGGCAGAGACAGGTGGAGCTCTGTGAGTTCAAGGCTACTGAGGGCTGCATAGTGACAACAACTGTAACAAAAGTACAGTTTATCTAAGTTGTTGGTACATGCCTGTAATCCTAGTGCTGAGGAAACTGAGAAGGAGTACAGGTTCAAGTACAGCCTGAACCATATTGACAATATCAGAAAGAAAGAAGAAAAGAAGGAAGGAGGGAAGGGAGGGAGACAAGAAGGCAAAGTTAGCTCAGCTGATAAATTGCCTGATGTTGGAGGATGCAGACCTGTGTTCAGATCACGCTCTGTAGACATTCCTTGGCTTACTTGCCTTGAGGACATGTCTTCTGGGCATTTACAAAGCTTTCCTTTCTATATGATTCCTCTATGTAGCTTTTTTTGTTTGTTTGTTTGTTTTTTGTTTTGTTTTGTTGTTTTTTTTGTTGTTGTTTTTTTTTGAGACAGGGTTTCTCTGTGTAGCCCTGGCTGTTCTGGAACTCAGTCAGTAGACCAGGCTGGCCTCGAACTCAGAAATCCACCTGCCTCTGCCTCCCAAGTGCTGGGATTAAAGGCGTGTGCCACCACCGCCTAGCTTCTATGTAGCTTTTATAAGAACACTTGTCACTGGATTTAGGAACTATCTAGGTAATTAATTAGATACTTTTTCCATTGCCTGACCACTCAAGCAACTTAAAGAAGATAGAGTTTATTTTAGGTTACAGTTCAAAGGTACAGTCCATCCTGGTGAGGAAGCCATGGTGGTAAGAGTTTGAGACTGCTAGTCACATTGCATAACACTATGGAAACAGCCAGTCTTGGCTTCTTACACCTATAATCATCTCAGGTCTCAAGGACACAGAGACAGGTAGATTCCTAAAGCTCTTTGATCAGCCATTCAGTGAGAGATCCTGGATCAAAAAAATAGGTGGAGAATGATGAGGACAGATACTCAAAATCTCTAGCTCTTACACATATGTGCACACCAACAAGTATACAAACATACACACACTGCACATACTATATACATTTACAACAGACACACACACAATTCCCTTTTTTTTTTGAAATTAGAGTTCAGTGGTTTTGAGTCGGATCCCACTGACCTCGGAGTTCTGCAGTCATATCATAGTTAACATAGAACATGTTTGCTGGCACCCACCCTTAACTTCTCATCCAACCCTGGTCCTGCGGGGCTTCCAGTTTACTGTGTATTTGGCTATTTTCAACATTGCTTATAAATACTCACATAATACATGGTCTATGATTGCTCCTTTCACTATGAGCATGGCATTTTCAGGGATCTCTACATTATAGCATGTATCAACTTCATCATTTGAATGGATTAATATATTCATTGTCTAAATATACTTTTTTTAAAATTTTGTTTGGTTTTTCTAAATCCACTAATCCTCTTAGATGTGATTTTCAACCTTCCTAATGCAACTCTTTAACACAGTTAATTGTTGCTTCTTCATAATTGTATTTTTGCTATTGTTATGAGTTGTAATGTAAATATTTGATGTGCAGAATATTTGATATGCAACCCCTGTGAAAGGGTCATTCAATGCCCCCAGGGGTCTCGACCCACAAACTGAGAACAGCTGCTCTTAGGCCCTTGTGTTGTTTTCACCTTTTGGCTATAATAATAACACTCTTAGGAACATTTGTTATAAGTTAATATATGGGCTTATTTTTATTTCTCTTGAGTATATGCCTAGAAATAGAATGTCTACATTAAAGTATAACTCTTAATTGCTTTGAGCAAATATAAAATTGTTTTCCAAAGTGGCTACACCATTTTCTATACTCAGAGGCAGTATAGGAATGTCCAAGATTGTGAATATTTTCACCAATGTTTGAGACGGGGTCTCATGTAGACCACGTTGACCTCTCTCTCTTAAAGTTTTGGTTGCAAGTCTAGCCTTTAACAGTTGAGCCATTTCTCCAGGCCCAGACTGATGAGTTCTCTGTGCAGCTGAACGCCTGCTCTTCCTATCTAGAATTATATTCACGTGCCCCCGTGCCCAGTTTATGTAGTGTTGGAGATAGAACCATGGTCTTATGCATGCTAGGAAGCAGTCTGCCAACCTAGCTATATTCCCAGCCCTTTATGTATGTTTAACTACCTAGTAGTCTAGCCATTCTACTGAGTAAAAAGTGCTATTCTTAAGGGAAAGTCTACTCAGATTCCTGGAGTATTTAAAAATTGTATTGTCACCGGGCAGTGGTGGCACACGCCTTTAATCCCAGCACTTGGGAGGCAGAGGCAAGCGGAGTTCTGAGTTTGAGGCCAGCCTGGTCTACAGAGTGAGTCCTAGGACAGCCAGGGCTACACAGAGAAACTCTATCTCGAAAAACCAAAAAAAAAAAAAAATGTATTGTCTTCAATTATTAGAGGTTTTTGGTGTTGCTTTTTAATGCTTTTTGTTCATTTACATTGCTGAGGATTAAACTTAGTACCTTGTCCATGCTAAGCTAGCACCCTATTAAGCTATATCTCCCGTCTTATAATTCTTTTATATTTGAGACATACGTCACTTGTATGATAAGATTTGCAAGTATTTTTCCCATCCTATGGGGTTTTCCACTTCATTTTTTCCAGACAGGTTCTCATTATACAGCACTGGTTGCTCTTGAATTTGCCATGTAGACAGACAAGTCTGGCCTCAGATCCGCCTGCCTCATGTTACCAAGTACCAGATTCAAAGGCATGCACCACGATGCCCAGCTGTTTTTCACTTTCTTGAATCATGTACAGGTGAATGCAGGTTTTTGTAGAATCCAGAAGAGGGCATCAGATCCCCTGGCACTAGAGCTACCTGATATGAAAAAGCAGTGCCTGCCCTTAACTCCTGAGCCACCTCTCCAGCCCCTCACAAATGCTTTTTTTTTTTGTTTTGTTTTGTCTTGCATTTTGCAATACTGGAATTGAGACAAACCTACAACTTTGTACATATAGGCAAGCATTTAACCACTGAGCAACATTCTCAGCTGTTTTAAGGAATGATCTCACAATGTAGATCAGGCTGGCCTGAAATTTGTTTGGCTGCCCCTATGTGGGCTGGAACTGAAGATCTTCCTGCTTCAGCCACCTGAGTATTTGGATTATAGGCATGCACTCTCATAGCCAGCCTTTTGGGTGTTTAATTTTGATAAAATATACTCGGTTTTACCTTTTATTATTTATGCTTAGAATGTATTATCTGAAAATGCATTAAACAAAGGTCATGAAGGAACTCCACCACTTCCCACTCCTCCTTTTTGAGATGATGTCTCACTATGTATGTGTCTCTGGTTGGCCTAGAACTTGCTGTGTAGAGGGGCTAGCTTTGAACTTATGGCAGTCTTCTTGCCTCTGCCTCTTGAGTGCTGATATTCCAAATGTGAGCCACTGTGCCTAGTCCTTGCATTTTCTGGTTTCAGCTTTTACAATTAGGCTTTAATCCATTTAATTGTTTTACCATATGAGGTGGGGACATAATTTCATTCTTTTGCGTAGAATATCCAGTCTTCCCAGTACTACTTGAAAGACACAGTTCTTACCCCCAGTAAATGACCTTTGCCCTGTGTAGAAAGTCAGTTGACCATAACTATATGGGTTTATTTCTGGACTCTAAATTCCATTCCATTGTGTTTGGTTCTTTTTTGGGGAGTGGGGACAAAGGACTTACCTGTTTATTTGTTGTTGTTGAGAGGTTTCACTCTATAACTTGGGCTAGCCTTGAATTGGAATTATTCTTTGTGTCTCTGCCCATGTTTTGGAATTTATTCTGCCTTTGTACTGTAGCCTCATGATTAAATTTAAATTCAGAATGTGTAATGTGCCCAACATTATTTTCAGTATTGATTCTGTTATTGTATGCTGTTTAGTTTTAGTATTAACTTGTCATTTTCTCTGAAAAAAACAAGCTGGTACTGTGATAAAATTATATTGTGTTTTTAAATGATTTGGGGAAATCCTATTATCAACATTGTGTTTGTTGCTTCTTCGTCCAATGGATAGAGTGTTAGTCTTGTAGTATTGTCTTCTAATTGATGGTTATGAGTCTTTTTCTTTTATTTTGGGCTTTTTGTTTGTTTTTAATCTTTCCTTTCACCAGTGTTTTTGAGAACATGATTTATACCTGTTATGGTAGCATGCCCTTGGGAGGCACAGGCAGGTGGAGCTCTGTGAGTTAAGCCCAGCTTGGTCTACAAATCCGAATCCTCCTCTGGGCCAACTTGACAATTGTTTTCTTAAAGTATTTCTGTTGTGTTGTTCTTATTGTCTTTTGGCTTCACCTGTCTGATGAGACATCTGTTTGCAAGTGAGGTTTTATTTGCTTCCAAGTTTTTTTCTTATCTTGGGTTTTTGGTGTTGTGAGTTATGATGCATCCTTTTTAGGTATCCGTGTTTACTCTTCTTGGAGTTCACAGGGCTTCTTTGTTGTGTAGATTAAAGCTTTCATTAGTCTTGGGAAGCTTTTAGACTTTTTTTTCTATTCCTTCTTATTCTGTCACTATACATTATATTGAGTAACTTAATGCTGTCTAAGATAATTCATTTTTCTTCACTGTTTTTTCTCTCTGTTCTTTAGATGGTATATAATTGTTGCCTGAGTTAGAACAAAAGTCCCAAGCACAGGGAATACCAATGAACTAGGCTCAGCCATTTGTCCTAGGAAGCCAATCAAAGAGACAAACAGTGTGGAAAGCAGGAAAGGAGTTTTATTGACAGTTTGATTACCCTGCTGTGGACAAACAGTACTTACAGTGGTCTTAGTTTCTAAAAGGAAAGATGAGCCGGGCAGTGGTGGCACACACCTTTAATCCCAGCACTTTGGGAGGCAGAGGCAGGTGGATTTCTGAGTTCAAGGCCAGCCTGGTCTACAGAGTGAGTTCCAGGACAGCCAGGGCTACACAGAGAAACTCTGTCTCGAAAAACCAAAAAAAAAAAAAAAAAAAAAAGAAAAAAGAAAGAAAGATGAACAAAAGCAAGCACTAGGAACTTTATTAATCCATATCATCATCTTGATCTGACCACGACCAGCCATTACTTTAGGATCTGCCGTGTTGGTGCCAAAAAGATGTCTGGTTCATTGTCTTAACTATGATCCAATAATTGTAGGGAAGAAAGACTCAAGGCTAATTCAGAAGGAAAGAAATAGAACAAGAGGGAAAAACAAGGTGGGAGTTACTGAGTCGATACCTGCCTTCTTAAGTTCTCACTGTTGAGCCAGCAAGACGATTCAGCAGGTAAAGAAAGGCAGTTGCTGAATTGGATACCTGGGACTCACATGGTGGAAGGGAAGAAGCCACTCGTGGAATGTCCTCTGATCTCCACTAAAGAAACAAACAAACAAGCACATGTTAATTCACATCCACACTGTCAAGCCTTTAGTCCATTTCAGTGAAAGAGAAATGAAAGTTGAACCCTGTACTGTGATATTCGACCTACAGGCTTGTTCAGTTTACATCTGCTGTTGAACCCCTCTGCTGAATGCTTTGTTTCTGTTACACTTCTCTTTTTTCTGAGATCTAGTTTGCTTTTATAAAAAGATATTACTACATCTCTGTCGATAGTCCATGTTCTTTAAATGTGGTGGCTTTGTTTGCTTTTTGGTTTGGTTTGGTTTACTTTGTCTCACGTGTAGCTTTGGCTGCTCTGGAATTTGTTATTATAAACTAAGCTGCCTCAAACTCACAGAGAACTACCTACCTTTACCTCCAAGCCCAGACTAAATGTGTTTTTAATTACCACTTTGAAGTATGATGACACTGCCAGGTGGTGGTGATGCCCATTTTGGTGAATGAGTACTCAAATTATCTTTCAGTTACAGTAAGAAAAACAACTGTATCAAATAACTGTAAGAAGAGCTACTTAGGGCAGTGGTGGTGAATGCCTTTTTAACTGCAGCATTTTGGAGGCAGAGGTCAGTGAGTCTCCGAGTTCAAGGCCATCATGGTCTATAGAGTGAGTTCCAGGACAGCCAGGGCTATATGATGAAGAAACTGACATCCAGTCACTACTGTTTTTAATTTTGTTTTGTTATCTTTAATATGGGTCCATTTCCTTTGACTATCTTATAATCTAGATGTCTTAGAAATCACATAATGACTTGACCCTCCACATATGTAGCAACTTATTAACCTATTTGCTTATTTGTATGATTTAATGACTAGCCAAATTCTGTTGTTTTTCTCCTTTCTATGGGTGTTGGGAATTAGACTCCAAGCCTTGTACATTCTAGACAAGCACTCCACCACTAAGCTACATTCCTAGGATGAGCCAAATTCTTTAGAGATATATCTACTAGTGAAGTCCCTTTCATCCCTGCAGTGAGAGTCTGATGTTGTCCTTTGAGGGAGGAACCTATTGGCATATTACTGCTACCCTGGGACACTATGAATCACCTGGGGTGGTTTTAAGTCACCTCCTATCTTTTCCTAGCCACACCAACTAATGCACTATATTAATTTCTTGCCTACTGTTCTTTTGTTCTTAGCAGTGTCCTAAAATTTAACTTGCACTCTATCTGATTTGGTTAAATCCTGGTTCTTGGCCTGAGCTGTGGCTTAGTGGTAGAAATGTTTCTCTAGCATGTATTGACACCTTGAGTTTAGCCTCAGTACCCATTTACCTCAGATGAGACTTCTTAGAGGGATAGTTTCTGAGATTGTTTGAGATTTACTTTCAATCCGGGGAGGCTGCTCTTAGCCCTTGTTCTGGGTTGCGGTTGGCTGATTAACCTGTTTGTTTTGTTTGGTGGCGATAGAGCCAGTCTTTAGTTCAGTTTATATTACTCTCTAGTCCTCCAGCTTTTTCTCCACATTCTCCATTTGCTTAAGAGAGACCTTCATTCTTAGGTATGAAGTCTATTCCTTTGGGGGAGATACTGAGAGTTCACTGTTCTAAGATGCAGCCATCCCAAGACAAACAATTTGAACCAAGGAAGGAGATGAGTGGATGTGAACTGGCTAGAGTCTCATTCTCTTGGCTTTTCTCTCCCTCTCTCTCATCTGGGCCCTTTATGAACAAGAATATGTGGGTCCCTGTATTCTTGGCATGCTGTGCAGTAAGGCAAGCCTGGGTTCTTGTATGGCAACTAAGCTATTATGTCTGCATCTAGAACTGAGCCTCAGCAATCAGTAGCAGAGGCAGGAAGAGAAATGCAGTTGTTGCAGTCACTGGGTCAAAGTATCTTTTCTTTATTAAGCAGTTCTTCATCTACTGTTTGTCGTTGGGAACAGTTCCAGGTACTTCAAATGGGAGGTCTGTCTTTAACTCTCATCAGTCTCAGTAGAGAGTGGAGCCCCAGAACCCCCCCTCAGACTGCCATGCTGCACCCCCTCCCCCCCGTGTGTGTCTCTGTGTGTGTGTGTGTGTGTGTGTGTGTGTGTGTGTGTGTGTGTGTGTGTGTGTTGGGAGATATAGAAGTTTGCACATATAGTCCATGTGCTTTGGAGGCTAGAAGACAACCATAGGATGTTGATTCTCACTATGTCACTATGAACCCTCTCTCCCTTCTTTTGACCTTTGCTTAACTGGTCTGGAACCCACCAAGTAGTCTAAGTTAGAGGGCCCACAAACCCCAGGGACCAGCCTGTCTTTACTTCCCTGTGCTGGGATTATAAGCACATACCACCACAACCACTTTTTTATATGGCATCTAAAGGTTGGACTCGGGTTCCCATGCTTATATAGCAAGCACTTTACTGACTGAGCCATCTCCCAGCCACTGCTTGTTTGTTTTGGTTTTGGTTACGATAGAATCTCACAATGTAGCCTAGGCTGGCCTTCAAGTCTCAGTTCCCCTGCCCATACTTTCCAACTGCTGGGATTACAGGCATCTGCCTATTACACCACCTATGAAGCCTTTTAAATTTTAATTCCAAAGATCAGAAAAAGATAATACCAAGATGAAGTTATAGATCAGATTATTATTGAAGATATGAAGGTGTGAAAAGAAAAGATAAATATCAATTTACTAGTAATTTAAACACAGTAAATTATAATTAGTCTTGTATCTGGTCTGCAAGGATGACTCAAGAATCTAGCAGCATTCTTAGAATAAAATACTGGGAGGGAGCTGGGCGGTAGTGGCGCATGCCTTTAATCCCAGCACTTGGGAGGCAGAGGCAGGTGGATTTCTGAGTTCGAGGCCAGCCTGGTCTACAGAGTGAGTTCCAGGACAGCCAGGGCTACACAGAGAAACCCTGTCTCGGGGAAAAAAAATACTGGGAGGGAAAGTGACAATATTTTTTTTAATTACATTTATTCTTTTGTTTATTTATATGTGCTGGTATGCATGCATACTTGTTCCATACATGTGGAAGTCTGAGGACAACTTTCTTGGGAGTTAAGCTTTCTCCTTCTATCATGTGGGTTCTAGAGATAGAACTGAAGTCCCTAGATTTGGTAGGTAGTAAGAACCTTTACCCATTGAAGCCATCTTGCCAGGTCTGTAGTAACATTCTTAGAGAAGCTGAATGATTATAGCAAAATGATCTCAAAGTTAGTGAATGTAGTAAGGGGGATAGGAGTTAAGATACACAAAAAAATGGATGTCTAACAGTGGCCAAAAACACAAAGGTCAGTTTTGAGTTCAGGAACTTGCTTAGCAGATATTAAAAACTTACTGCAAAGCCAATACAATTTAATAAAAAAAAAAAAAAAAAAAAAAAGCTGATGTTGGCCAGTGATAAAACAGTGCAACCAAGCCTGGTGGTGGTGGCCCATGCCTTTAATCCCATCACTAGGGAGGCAGAAGCAGGTTGATCTTTGAGTTCAAGGACAGCCAGAGCTGTACAGAGAAACCTTGTCTCAAAAAAAAAAAAAACTAAAACATACAAACAAACAAACAACAACAAAAACAGTGCAACCAGACAGTCTAGCAAGATCCCAGTATGTCTCAGAAATCATTTGGGCCAGGAGGTTTGGGTTTCAGAAAACCAATCTGGTATTATACTAACCTCCACTGGGATCTGGCAAAGTACCTTATAGTTTAATACTGAGTAATTCGTCAAGGATAAATAAAGGTGGAATAAAAACCTAATCTTGGCTTACATTTAGCCACCAAATGACTGAGAAGAAAACTTGTTCTCTAGAGTTCTTATGGAGGTATGAGTATGTACTGAAATCAAGTCTAGGTAGGGTCTTGCATATGCTATGCCATTATTCTACCAAGTTACATCTTCAGTCCTGGATTTTATTTTAAATGTATTTTTTTAAAAAAATAAAATAAAGGATTGCTAGGCAATGATGGCACAAGTCTTTAATCCCAATACTCAGAAGATAGAGGCAGGCAGATCTCTTGAGTTTGAGACCAGCCTGGTCTGCAGAGGGAGTTCTAGAACAACCAGAAGCAGTAGTGCTATACAGAGAAACCTTGTCTCTAAAAACCAAAACCAAACCAAAATAATTAAAAAAAAAAAAAAAGGATTATAGCCCTATATGTTCGTTTAGTAAGAAAATACTGGCACATTTTATAAATTTACTACATACCATGTATTAAATTCTAGGATATTTAAATGTTAAAAAATAAATAGTTAGAAGACTAGGAAGAAAATTAGATCATTTGTTTACCTTGACTGTTCAAAGAAATCTACCTAAGCAGGCGAGGCAATCTAGAAGTCAAGGGGGCTTGGGTTACAGAAATTCTGGACAGTCATTTCCAGTGTGTACATCAGAGTACTCAGGGTTACTGACAGCCAGGGCAATGACACCAGAAGAGCAAACATTCTTTTTATCTCACAGCAAAAATATAACAACCAATGCTGAGAAGAGGCAGGTAAGAGGAATCTGTTTTGCCTGTCCTGACCTTGAAGCTTTGAGTTTACCTGATCTGTCTCTGCTTCTGCTATAGTAGCTATTACTACAGATGTGTTCTAACTGACCAGATCAGACTATTTTCTGCCTGGGTGCTGTATAGTTGGTTGTTTCAATGCTGGCACAGTAAGTGTAAGTCACTATTGGAGCAAGGTCAAGCAAGCACTGGATAATTAAGCACTATCATTTGGGATACTCACTTGGTTAGAATTAAAAGCACCAACCTGAAAGTATATATGTTGGGTGTTTTTTTTTTTTTTTAAGTATTTTTCATGTTTGGTCATTGTGACCAAAATCTGGAAACTGCTGTTTCTGTTCAACTTCTGGACACACAGAGGGGTAAAAAAAGGACAGTGTGTTGGCCAGTGAAAATTACTGAGGAACTGTAGTAGTATTCGAATTCTTTACCTTAATCTGTTACTTGAGAATATTCAGTCTATTAATAGATAAAATGTATAAAGAAAACCGTGAGGTCTAGTGAAGTGCTCAGTGGCTAACTCAGTACTTGTTGCCAACCCTATTGGCAAACCTGTGTTTGAGCCCTGGGCCACTGATGCTGGAAAGAGAGTCCTAACTCCCTTTCATTCTTTCTTTGGTTTCATAATCATGTCTGTACTCCTATGACTGAAGAAATGATGAAGCATGTTGATGCAGTCTTTCAGACAGAATGACTCAGATGTGATAGTACAGGTCTACAATTCCAGCATTAGGAGATCAAGAGGATCACAAGTTCAGAGCCAGTTTATAAACCAGGCATGGTCTAATGTTCTTGTAGTCCCAACACTTGGAAGGCTGAAGCAGGAAAATTGCCACAAATTTGAGACCAGCATGGACTACAAACTCAGCTCAAGACAGCTTGGCCTACAAAATATCTCAAACAAAAAATAATTCCAAAACAACCAAACAAGTCCCAGAGCACCCTACACTACCATAGCAAGACCTTGTCTCAACAAAACAAAAGGCCCAGGCTTCACACTGCATCTCATGTCTTTTATACCCTGCCAGCAGGCCCTGGTTTATTTCTAGTTCTTACACTTTGAGATAGGAATTACTGAGGCAAATTTGTATTTCTGGTGTATTCCATCAAACAGCTTTTTGAGTCTGTCACCAATTGTTTCACCAGTAGAGAAGTGTCTCTTTTCAACCTTACCATTATATGTTTCTTCATGTCCAAATCCTGTGAGTTAGAAGGATGCACAACATTTAAATATAGTTTCATCTGTATTCTCGTTTTGTTTGGCAGTCTTATGTAGTTCAAGCTGTCCTGGAATTTACTCGATAGGTCAGAGTGGCCTTGAAATTGCAATAGTCCTCTCTTCCTCTTAAGTGTTGGGCTTACAGTTATGCATTGCTAGGGCTGATTGTATACCCTCCTTATTGGTTCTAAACAATCTCCTTGTGTACTAGGGCAATTTACTCCTAGGTGCCTGCATGTGTGAGTGGTAGCATGTGTAGAAGTCAAAGAACAACTTGCAAGGAGATGGTTTTCTCTCCTTTATCGTATGTAACCTTGGAATTGGGTTCAATTTGCCAAGCTTGGTAACAAGTGCTTTTTACCCACTGAATCATCTTGCCAGATCTTTTATTGTTTTTATATTTTACAATTTTTGTTGTTGTAGGTTTTTTTCTTTCCGGGGGTGGGGGGGAATGGGGTAGGGCGCCAAGGTTTTTCTGTGCCCTGGCTATCCTGGAACTTGCTCAGTAGCCCAAGCTGGCCTTGAACTCGGGAAGATCTGCCCACCTGCCTCAGCCTCCTGAGTGCTGGGATTAAAGGTGTGTGCCACCAATCCTAGCCCTACATTTTACTTTTAATAGGTTTTACTATACCGGGTGGTGTGTGTGTATCTGGGGATTGAACCTAGGGCTTTAAGAATACTAAGAAAGGCCGGGCCAGGCAGTGATGGCTTTAATCCCAGCACTTGGGAGGCAGGGGCAGGCGGATTTCTGAGTTTGAGGCCAGCCTGGTCTACAGAGTGAGTTCCAGGACAGCCAGGGCTGCACAGAGAAACCCTGTCTCAAATAACCAAAAAAAAAAAAAAAAAAAAAAAAAAAAACCCTAAGAAAGCACTCTGTCACCAAACTATTATCTCCAGATGGCCCCTCCCCTTTTTAACATTTTATTTTTCATATGTTTTGCCTGCGTGTATGTATGCTCACTATGCTCGTGCCTGGTGCCTGTGGTAACCAGAAGAGGGCCTCATACTCCCTGGAATTAGAAATTGTCAGCCACCTTCTGGGTGGCAGAAATTGAACCTGAGTCTTTGAAATTCTAACAAGTACTTTTACCTTTAGAGCCATCTCTCTAGCCCCAGCCATCTTTTATTTTCTGAGACATAATCAAAGTTGTCCAGGTTGCCTTTAAACTCCAGGTAGGCTTTCCATTTGAATGCCCTGGAATTACGGCCTGTGTCACTCAGTCCAGCTCTTAGGTTTCAAACAGCAACTATGGTGTGGATGATCAGATCACATCCTAGTTCTTTGCATGTTTGTCCCAAGGTGCACTTACAGACACTAGGTCTAGTTATTGGTGAATAAGAACCTCAGCTGGGTGGCGCACGCCTTTAATCCCAGCACTTGGGAGGCAGAGGCAGGCGGATCTCTGAGTTCGAGGCCAGCCTGGTCTACAGAGTGAGTTCCAGGACAGCCAGGGCTACACAGAGAAACCCTGTCTCGAAAAAACCAAAAAAAAAAAAAAAAAAAAGAACCTCAGCTGGGTTTGTTGGATTTCTAGAGCAGCCTCACCAGCCCTGTTTGCCCTACCCCATAGCTCATGATGGAGCAGTCCAAGAAGTCCTCTCTTATGGTGGCCCGCAGTATTCTCAACAACAAGCTCATTAGCAAGAAGCTGGAGCGATATCTGAAGGTGAGGCAAAGGCGAAAGCGCCGCCCTAGTTCTGACCTCTGTGTGAGCCTGGTCCCCATACTGTCCTTGTGATTCTTTCTTCCCATTAAGGTTTCTATCAACTCTCCACAGGGCGAGAATCCTTTCACTGACAACCCGGAGGAGGAGAAGGAACAAGACGAGGTGGAGGCTGGCGCTCTGGATGAAGGGGCACCAAGTGAAGCGACAGGGCTCACAGAGGGCATGCCAGCACAGCCTCCGGTGCCCCTGGAGCCCGCCCCAGGGACTGCAACACCACCACCTCCGCCACCACCAGAAGAGGAGAGCCCAGTACCCTTGCTGGGCGGGGCGCTGCAGTGCCAGATCCGCGGGATCCCTGGCCTCGACGTGGAAGACGACGAGGAGGGCGGTGGGGGTCCATAACACTTACCGGGCAGGGCTCGCGTAGCTGAAGCTGCAAGTCCAGCCTAATAAAGTGCTTTCCCACTCGAGGTCTCAGTTTGTGTTGTGAATGGTGAAGGCGGGTCCCTGGAAGTTTCCCGACACTAAGTACGCCTGCGTGCGAGTAAATGCTAGAACTGCTCACGCGTGCGCGGACCTGAACGCTCTTGCGCACTAGCTTACCCTTGAGGCACAATTCCCGAGATGCTGTAGATTTGCAACCCGGAAGGCTAGGAGTGTCGGCGGGGGCGGGCCCACTTGAGCAACCAATGGTAGCGCCCAGAAGGAGAGACGTACGGTCTTCGTCTTCCAGTAGCAGACAGCACGTTGAACGCATGCGTTCTGAGGGAAGCTAAGAAAAGGATCTGCTGGCGGGTCGCGTCGGAGACATGGAGCAAGGCTACGGAGGTTAGTATGGGCTATTCTGCACCATGGGAGACGCTGCCGCATGTAGTCTTCGGGCTTAGCCTGCAGCCAGAACGCACTTGCCGCAGCCCGGTTGTGTAGAGGCGGCGCGGACACGCGCGCTTCCCTTATTGGGCCTCTGCGCAATCGTTCCCGAGGCGCCGCGTGTGGATTGGCCGGTAGGACTCGGGGCGGGGGGTGCGGATGAGGCGCGGAGGCCGACGCTGTGGAGGGTTTCTGGATGTGCCCTGGGCCGCTTTCACCGTGCAAGCCGAATGGCTCTCCTCGCCGCCCGGACCGGACGACCCTGGCGGTCTCAGTCCCGCCTTCCCTTCCGAAGACGCCACAAAATGGCGGCCCCAGGGGCGTGGCTAAAGCGAGCGCTGGGGGAATGCGAGGGGGTGAGTCCGGCTGGATCTGCGGCAGCCGTCGCGAGGAGAGAATCTGAGAGCTCATCCTCAGCAGGTCGTCCTTGAGAGCGCGTGTCCACTGGGCTGGCTTTTCTGAAGACTTTCGGGCAGCGCGCGATCAGCCCAGCTGTGCACTGCGGCAACACCCGGTGCAGCTCCTCGGGAAAACTTAGCTGGGTTTCTGCAGTGCACACAGCGGGTGGTGCCCATGGGAGGTGTGCTGCCCAAGGGACTGGAATTCTTGACTGTAACATTATGGTGGTCTGGAGGGACCAAAGGGTCTGCGGAAGCGGGAACGCTGCCTTTCCTAACCTAAATTTTAGCATCTTTTTGCAATTAGGCTTTGTTTCTCGAGTTATCTGCTTTCAATCTCCTCTCCTGGGATGCCTTGACTCTGTACGGAAATTATCTACAGGAGAGGAGATAGTTGGAACATGTGGAATGGGGTTGAAAGTGGGCACAGGGATTGGTTAGTGGCTTCTGGCAGCTAAGGAAGGGGTCTTGAGAGGCAGTAGAATAACAAGATCCCTAGAACTGGACTTGCCAGAGAGGCCTGAGGTGTGATGAACACGTGTGCTTGGGTATTTTAAGGTACAGCCTAGCACTCTTTGCCTTTTTGGGATCCTAGATCTACGTCTTCCATTCTTAGCCTTTCTAGAACCAGATACCTGTCACAACCTTGCTTTACTTCCTTGGGCTAGAGAACTTAATGGTGACTCCCACTTTCTACCTGCCAATAACTTTACAGATGCAGAGAGTATTTGCAGCCTCTCTGGTTTCTAAGTAGCAATTAGGTATGGGGGTACTTGCTGAGTGACTGTTAACACATTTAAGGGACTGTGTTAGAGAGGTGGGTTTTGGAAATTCTGGAAAGGGAGATAACCATTCTCACTGTCAAAGTGAAGTCATTTGACAGCCTGGGACTGTGCCACTGCTAAGCTATGTGCTAGGCTCCAGGAACACAAATGAAGAGAATGTAATCCCCCTCTGTCCAAATGGGTGTTGGAGGGATGGTGTCATAGGTCAGATGGAGGCTTGAAAGCCAGGGCATTGAGTGTTTAGTTACATGGAAGCATCCCTAATGTTTATGGCACCAAATATCCCAGCTTGTTTCCTGGTTTTGTGGTATTTCTGACAGTAGTCTGAGTTTTGCCACTTATGTGGTGGCTGGGCCAATAGACTTAATGCTGTGTCCTCCAAACTTGGTTTCCTTCCCCTATTTTTTTGCTTTGATGTCAGCTCAGCCAGGTAAAGTGTAAAAGTGTGCCTTTGGGGTTGGGAGCAGCATCCCCTCGTTGTAAGTTGTCACTTCTGAAAAGAGAAATCCCACCGGGCAGTGGTGGTGCACACCTTTAATCCCAGCACTTGGGAGGCAGAGGCAGGCAGATATCCGAGAGTTTTTCTGTGTAGCCCTGGTTGTTCTGGAACTCACTCTGTAGACCAGGCTGGCCTCGAACTCAGAAATCCGCCTGCCTCTGCCTCTGCCTCTGCCTCAAGTGCTGGGATTAAAGGTGTGCACCACCAGTGCCAGGCGATAGATAGAATCTTGACACATGATCTTTTCACAGGCTATGGGGCATGGAGTGCTGGACCTGCCAACACCCAGGGTAAGTGGTTTCTGCTTAATAGGTTGAATCATAACTTCTCTCCACTATGTGTCCCTTTGGAGTAGAGCCCAACACCTGCCTTCACCTCGGTACATTTTGCCTTTCTTTCTTCCTTTCTTTCTTTCTTTCTTTCTTTCTTTCTTTCTTTCTTTCTTTCTTTCTTTCTTTCTTTTTAAAGGAAAAATAGTTTATTGAGTACTTACAGGGAGCAGAGGCTGATTAGTAAATAGAATGCTCCCTGAATCACTCTCCTACCATACTACCACAGTTTCTTTTAAAATCTGAGAGGAACTCAGATTTTGATTGTATGTGTAGCATGCAAGGGGTCCCAGGACTGGGCCTCAGTAGCACCCATCCACCTCTTATTAGTCTATGTGCACAAATTGTGCAGTTTTTTTGTTTTGGTTTTGGTTTTGGTTTTTCGAGACAAGGTTTCTCTGTGTAGTTCTGGCTGTCCTGGAACTCACTCTGTAGACCAGGCTGGCCTCAAACTCAGAAATCCGCCTGCCTCTGCCTCCCAAGTGCTGGGATTAAAGGCGTGTGCCACCACCGCCCGGCTCAAATTGTGCATTCTTATGTTTAGCATATTGTGGAACTTTCTTTTTGTTGTTTTGAGGTACTTTCCTATGACCATTTAGAGAGAGAAAACCTATTTTTAACTCAAGAAATAAACAGAAGCAGACAGTAGACTAGATGTGGCCTAGGTTTTTACTCTTATTTTTTGAGTCTGGAACCTGCCCCACACTCAGCTCCGTTCCAGGGGACAAAGGCTCCATGAGGAGGTTTCCAAGGTACCTTTGCTACACAATATGCTCTTGTTCAGTTGAGAGTATGATTGGGAATGACTGGGTTTGGGCTCCTGGTGAGAACTGAGCTTACAGAGGAGGATCTTTCCAAGGTACCGGCTGAACGGTTCTCTCAGTTGATATTGTTGTGTAGATCATCTTGGGAATTACTCTGTACCTTTCTTTTCCTTGCTTTCATGGGAGAAGTCAGGGTTGCCAGGGAGAGAAATGGTAATGGTGCTTTGTACCCATTTCGTAAAACATGAGCATGCTAAATAAAGACCACTGCCAGTCACACCCTGTCTTCTAGTGCAGTGAGGTGACACCTGTCCTTAGGTAACTCTGGCGTTGAAGTGCTTATGTGTTTTTGTTTTTCCTAAGGTACATATGGAGGTGGTATGGCCAGCTGGCAAGGTAAGACCTTCTGAAGGGGATCTTGAGGTGGGCAAGTGAGTCTTTAAACAGCCATCCAGAGGGGCTGAGGTACAGGTCCCCATTTTCCCATCCTGGCTATGCACACAGCTCTGTTGATAGCATGGATAATAAAGGCATCTGGGCCCTGAGGCGTGCCAGAGCTAGGCTAACCTGAAGGGGAATTTGAATTTGTTTGAGAGGGATTGTGGATACAGTGCAGGAACAGTTTTCAAATGTTTTTGTCAGTACCTGGAATTGCTATTCTGAGGTTCTTAGCCACCTCCGGCTTTGATTAGGAAACAAGTTTTTCTGTATCTTAAAGAAAACCTGCTACTACAACCTGTGGCCATTTGTCTCTGGTCTTGATCACATGTGTATTGTGGTATGACGTCGGTGATGCTTGGCTCCATATTTCCTTCTTGGTGGGCAGAGAGTGCGTCTGCAGGCAAGAGTGTCATGGCTAGCCTCGTGTGCTGAGGCCTAACATGGTTCTTCTTTCTTCTGATAGGTTATGAAAACTACAACTACTACAACGCCCAGAACACCAGTGTCCCTGCAGGAACACCCTATAGTTATGGCCCAGCCTCATGGGAGGCCACCAAGACCAGTGATGGTGGCCTGGCAGCTGGGAGCTCTGCCATGCATGTGGCCTCTTTTGCCCCAGAGCCATGTACTGACAACTCTGACTCGCTCATTGCCAAGATCAATCAACGTCTGGACATGTTGTCCAAGGAAGGAGGCAGGGGTGGGATCAGCAGCGGTGGGGAGGGCATGCAGGACCGAGACAGGTGATTATGGCCTTCATTCTTTCCTGGTGGAATCCCTTTCTGGAATCATGGGAATGGGTACCAACTCTTTTAGAAAGCCCTCTTTCCTGTTCCTGTATTAGGCAGAAGTTGGGTCCTGTGGGGAGGGCTTCATTGACAGTTTTCTAAACTGTTGGCCAAGTAAGTTAACCAAAGATTCTTGTGGCATGGGCTTCATGCTCCTTCTTTGTTAGCAGTGGTTGAATGAGTGTTCTGAGACTAATTTGCCTTCAGGGCATTTACGTAGGTCCCGTGTGGAGTGGTTTCTTGTTCTGAATGTAAGGGAGTCACCTTAGTTAGGCTGAGGGCAAATTATTGGGTAACCTGGATGGCTTAGGCTGCTCCTAATGGATTGTATACTTCCTTTGCAGCTCCTTCCGCTTCCAGCCATACGAGTCCTATGACTCCAGGCCCTGTATACCTGAGCATAATCCCTACCGTCCCAGCTACAGTTATGAGTATGACTTTGACTTGGGAACTGACCGCAATGGTAGCTTTGGTGGGACATTCAACGACTGTCGGGATCCAACCCCAGAGCGGGGCTCCCTTGATGGTTTCTTGAGGGGCCGAGGCCAAGGCCGCTTCCAGGACCGGAGCAGCTCCAGCACCTTCCTACGAAGTGACCCCTTCATGCCACCCTCAGCCCCCTCGGAGCCCTTATCCACTACCTGGAATGAGCTGAACTACATGGGTGGACGTGGTCTAGGTGGGCCCTCCACCAACAGGCCACCTCCTTCCCTCTTCTCCCAGTCCATGGCCCCTGACTACAGCATGGTGGGCATGCAAGGGGTGGGTGGTTTTGGTAGCACCATGCCTTATGGATGTGGCCGGTCCCAGACTCGGATACGGGATTGGGTAAGTTCACCAATTTCTGTCAGGCCTTGTTGCCTTTTCTTTCTAACAACTTTGTTGAGGTGAAGGTTGTGTACTTCTGTTTACTGTTAGATGCCCTTACTTATTTCCCAGTGTACAGTCCCAATTTCAGTAAGCTCACACCACTTTGTTTTAGATTTCTCCATTAGCTCATCGGTTCTCTAGCCCTGGGTTGACCTGTTGGAGATATTTCACAGCAATAGAGTCAGGCATGCGGCTTTGTATGTCTGGCTCCTTCAAGCATGACATGGGCTTTTGGACTCCTGTTATAGTCTCTCTTGCTCTTTTGATGGCTTTTTCCTGCCTTTGTTGTCTGTCCTTACAATGCTGATCTTTATTTGTGGGACATGGACAGGCCCAGGCTAGCAGTACATGACATGTGTTTGTGTCTGTAGCCCAGGAGGAGAGGGTTTGAACGCTTTGGACCAGACAACATGGGCAGGAAGCGGAAACAGTTTCCATTGTATGAAGAACCTGATGCTAAACTGGCCCGTGCTGACAGTGAAGGAGATGTATCTGAAAACGGTATGCTCTGCGGTATCACTGAGCCAGGGGGGTATGATGTGAGTCAATTACCTGCTCTGGATGGAGGTGGCATTGTTTGGCTAACACTGCCACAGCTGAGGAAGCCCGTTGTCAGTCTGGTCACTGAGCTTGGGGATGTGGACATGCTCTGGGAGCCGTCCACCTTGGGGCTGACACTGCCTTGTATCTGGCAGATGATGGAGCTGGTGACTTACGGTCAGGAGATGAAGAATTCAGGGGGGTAAGTTTCCCTTCACAGATTCTGTTTGTCTCTGGGTTTGCTTTCTTCTTTTTTTTTCCCCCTCACAGAGGTGAAAGTAGCCATTTTGTTTGAATCAACCACATACCTTTTGTATACATTCTATAATAACTGTTTTGTTCTTGTGTTTGCTTATTTTTAATTCTTCATACATTGCATCCCAAAGGAAGCTTCTCTTCCCTCTCAGTTCCCCCCCCCCCCCAGGCTCTCCTCCTCTTCCCCAGATCCATTCCTCCTGTTCCCTTCTGAAAAGAGGTCTCCCAGGGATATATATCATTCACTGTTCTCTTTTTTTTTTTTTTTCCAAGACAGTGTTTCTCTGTGTAGCCCTGGCTGTCCTGGAACTCACTCTGTAGACCAGGCTAGCCTCGAACTCTCGAACTCAGAAATCCTCCTGCCTCTGCCTCCCAAGTGCTGGGATTAAAGGCGTGCGCCACCACCGCCCGGCACACACTGTTCTCTTTCTTAAAGCTCCCAAACCAGTTCCCTTGCCTTACAGTGAGTCTAGCCATCAGCCTTCTAATGGTGGGGTTCTGCCGAGTGCTGATGACCCTGTCTAGCCTCTTGTCCTAATACCCAGTCGCCAGGGAGTGTCAGCGAAGGCTCGTCTTGGGCCATACTACATTCCTGAGGAATGCACAAGGTGTCAGAAGGTTTCCTCTGGGTACTTGGAGCGTTCAGGTGGAGATCCAGGTACGGGTAGGCTGACAGGATAGCTTTGTTCTTTGGGGCGGCAGGTGGTAGGTAGAATCCAAGGTTTCAACCGTGCTCTCCGAGTGCTCCCACCCACCTACTACCAACAGCTCTGAAGCTCTTCTAAGAATAGTTCTTGCTCCACATTCAGTTGACATGGGTCTGGAGGCTAGAAGTCTTTGTAGATAGATCTCGTAGACTTACCTCCCCAAGGCTTTGACTCTGCTTAGAGAATCCTAGGATCTGTATTTATACTAATTTGTTAGGATGCTAAACACAAACTTAGAAATTTAGGAAAGCCTGTTTCCAATCAGTACTAGAATTAGAATACCACAGACTGGAGCTGTTTTCCCTGCCAGTGGATAAGCTCTTTTTCTGTGGTACAGAACTGTGTGGGATGCCTTTGCTATTGGGCAGGTTCTGTCACTTTGTAGAGAACTGAGTTGGTCACTGTAGAAAAAAAAATTACCTCTATGGTCTTCTAATAGCAATAAATTATAGCAGGACACTTGAACCCTACTCTATGACTCGAGGTTTCCTGGTACTGCCTCATTTCCCAGCACCATACCAGGCCAAGGTCTATGGTAAGACCACATACTAGGTATGAGGGCCTGGGCTGGTTAGAGTGAATTCTAGAACTTCCACCTCACTGCCTGACATTTTATGTGCCCTTTTTCAGGAGGATGAATTCTGTGACTCCAGGAAGCAGAGAGGTAGGTGTCACCCAGTATCTTTTGTAATCTTTCTTTATCTGACTCACACTCATTGCCCAGCTCCCAGCCAGCTTCTGAGCAAAACAGACTTTTCATGGAGAACTCCATGGTTCATGGCAGAGCATCTGCAGCTGTGCAGAGGGCCCACACTGTGGGGACTAGCCCCAAAGATTGGTTGCAGTGTTTGGAGCAAGATTTGCTTGAAAGGAGTTCCTTTGCCTCAGTAGTTACAAGTTGTAGGAGGTAGGAAAGCCATCTCTGGGTATCTGTGTTGCCCGTGTTAGGAAAGGGAGGACCTTCAGAAATCTGAAGAGAAAGAGGCCCTTTTCTATTCCCATCTTCTGGCCTGTCTTCTTCATTCCCACCAGGGGTAGTTTTGTTATTTTGTTGGGGTTCCCCTCCCCTTCTTTTTCTCAGTTGTGAGCCTCAGTTTGCCACCCTGGCCTCTGCAAGAAATACTGGCAGCTTTAGTACCTGTGGACAGAGAGCAAATACCCACTATGGTTGATCTGAAGTCATGGGAGGATGGCCTGTAAGATGTATTCAGGCCCATATCTAAAGGCAGTTATCACTGAACAGGTTTTGTTCAGGACAGGAGACCTAAGAGCCCAACAAAGGTTATACCCCAAGGGTGAGAATCAGCCTGAGCAGCAAGGCCTTAGGCTCACCCAGCAGCCACTTGTCTTTCTCCCTGTTGTGTGGACCTGTCCTACCTGGTTACTCTCAAGGATCACAGGCTAGCCCTTATCCCTTATAATCAGAAGGCCTTTGGCTCCTTTAAGGTTCTCAGGTTAGCTAACCCTTAGATGTTCTCCATCCTACACATTAAAGTTTTGTCCATAGCGCGGGATCATCCCCAGCATTCAGCAGTTCATGCAGCCGGGTAAATGCTAAAGCAAAGGTGACATGTTTGTTGCGCACAGGTCCTGCTACCCAACCGGGATGACTTTGCTATTAAACAGCAGTCATAGTTTCAGGCAGTGACCTCTTGCCAAAAGTCCCACACGTCCTTTTGAGAGGCTTCTGAGCAGCGCACGCCGGTCGCCATCTTCGTGGGACAGTCTCGGGACTGGCATCAGGGGTAGGGGTTACAGTTCAGATGCTTATCCAACCTTTTTTCAGCATCCAGCCCCGACCCTGAGCCTGGGGCTCTGGCGTGGTCTCATGCTGAGATGCTGGCCACAGGGCTTTTCTGGGAGCTTTGCCAGCCCCAGGGAATGGATGGGAGGACCAATTGGTCTCTTCCCATTTTTGTTTTTAGAATTGTTTCCCACTTAGCCTTGGGAAAGTCCAAGGTTGTTGGTTTTGTGAGTGGAAGCTAGAGATCGGGCCAGCAAGGACTGTCAGACCTGCTGAGTCCCTAGTTTAGGTGAAGCCAACAGGACAGTCACCACAGCCCACCTAGAGGTGGGCGGAGGGTGGCAGTGCAGCTTGCTCTATTTCCCGAGGCTTTCCAGCTGCTGCCTCTGTGGGGATGTATGCAGCTCTTTGAGTGATGTGGGAGAAGAGCCAACAACAAAGTGCTATATTGGACAAGCAGCCTGGGACAGAACAGAGTAGGTGGCCATGAGTGGGATGGGCCTCTGCCCATCAGGCCATGGGAGGAGTGAGGCAACTCCTCTGGGTTCTCATCAAAGGTCCTGGTACATCAGGAACCTCTAACAGCTCCTCGATGCCTTGGGTTATCCTAGCCCTGCCACAAAAGTAATGGAAGCTGGGCACAAGGTGTGGTGGCTGCCAAGCTGCAGCATCCAACTTGGCTCTGGAGCTGACCTCTCCTGCAGGCTCCTCAGTGTCTTGAGGGGACTTTCTGTTACAGGAGAAAAGGAGGATGAGGATGAGGATGTGAAGAAGAGACGGGAGAAACAAAGGAGAAGAGACAGAATGCGGGACCGAGCAGCTGACAGGTGAGGGGCTAGTGAGGTGAGGCCGTCGGGCAGGTAAAGACCCTCCACTGAAGGCACTTGGATCTGGGCACTGTCAGGCTCTCCAAGTCACATGTCCTCCCTCTGTAATGCACAGGAGTTTGGTTTTATAACTCTAGCTATCAAATCTTATCCAGGTTAATGGATAAGAAGTGTGAGAAAGATGGATGCAGTTAGTTAACTTTGGTCTTGCTTAGAGAATCCACTTCTGAGACAACCATCTTTCCTCACCTTTGGAATTTGAGCCCGGATGCTAAAACTATGAGAGTTCTCTAACTCTTCAGCAGACCCAAGGGATGTCCAACCCTGTCTGCTGAATTGACAATCCCCTCCCAGAAAGTGATCGTCATTATAGAGCTGGTAGGACAGTGTCTTGATTCTCTGTTCAAATCTAGACAATCTCTGGGACTCAGCTGACTGAGAATACATGTGTATGAGATTCTGCTGGCCAGATTTTGTATCAAACAAGAATGCTCTTTTGACCTATAGAGTCTTCTCCCAGGACCAAATTACTTAAAATTTTTCATTGTCAAGGGGTGGGGCATGTGTTTACCTAAAGGATTCCTCCCTCCTTTTTTTGTTTGTTTTTGTTTTTTTCTAGACAAGGTTTCTCTGTGTAGTCCTGGCTGTGCTGGAACTCACTCTGTAGACCAGGCTGGCCTTGAACTCAGAGATCTACCTGCCTTTGCCTCCCAAGTGCTGCAATTAAAGGCGTGCGCCACCACTGCCTGGTCAGAGGTCCCCTTTTTATGTGTATGAGTGCACATCTGCCATAGCGTGCTTATGAAGGTCAAAACACAGTTTGAAGGAATTTGTTCTTTTTTTCTACCTGCAGATTGGTGCAGGTCTTTAAGCTTGAGGTCAGTTGCTGAGCAGTTTTTCCAGACTATAACCCCTGCTCTTAAGGCTCAGATGCTACTATCTGATGCTGTTTCCTAGCTGGGCTTAGTGGCTCAACACCTGAGAGACTGAAACTGGAAGAGGCTCTCCTTAGCTCTTTTAAGGACAAGAGGAATCCTGGTGGGGTTTTTTGCATTTCTGTACCCAGAGATGAGCTGGTGATCTCTGTATTACGACTTCTTTCTGTGTTCTCTCTAGAATTCAGTTTGCCTGTTCTGTATGCAAGTTTCGTAGCTTTGAAGATGAAGAAATTCAAAAGCATTTGCAAAGTAAATTTCACAAAGAGACCTTGCGATTTATAAGCACCAAACTGCCCGACAAGACAGTAGAATTTCTCCAGGTAAAGTATGCTGCAGTGTTTGTAGACAGCCCTGAAAGTGTAAAGACCCTTTAGAAGGTTAAGAAGAATGAGAAGCCTAAACATGATACATTTTCTTTTCCCAAGTTGAAACTACTGTACGTGTTGCTGTGTCACAGAGTAATAATAGCTCTGACCACAGCAGGTTTTACCCATGGAGCTGCCATAATAGCATCTTGTTACACTCTGCAGTTGAGAAATGCCCAGAGTAATGTGTTGCCATTTAATTTGGTGGCATCTCTCAATCCTTCTAGGAGTACATCATAAACAGGAATAAGAAAATTGAGAAACGGCGTCAGGAGTTGTTAGAGAAGGAAAGCCCTAAACCCAAACCAGATCCATTCAAAGGTAAGTTGTGATCCCAGTGTCCAAGTTGTTGAGATGTTCTTAAGGTGCAGAACATGACTCATGTAGGCTGGCTGCTCTTCCAGGGGACTCGGTGTGGTTGCTATTACCACACGGCAGCTCACAGTCATCCATGGCTCCAGTCCCGGGACACCCAATGCCCTCTACATGAGTACAGACAAAATATCAACACATAATAGATTTAAAAAGACAGAATGCAAACGTTTATATAGTTCTGTATGTTTTGCTACTTAGCTAGCACGTATGAAGCCAGCGTTTGTTTAATCCCCACACCATAAAAAAATAGCCCAGGGACTAAAGAAGTGCCTCAGTACTTAGGAGCACTGCCTGATCTCCTACAGTTTTTTAATTTGATTCCCAGCTCAACATAGCAGTTCACAACTGTCTCTAACCCCAGTTTTAGGGGCTATGATGCCCTCTTCTGGCCTCCAGGGAGCCTCCTTGGGCACCAGGCACATGTGATGAGCAGGCATATATGCAAGCAAACTGCTTATACATATAAGTTTGTTTGTTTTTAATTTATTTTTAAAACTATGGGGGCTGGTGAGATGGCTCAGCAGTTAAGAGCACTGACTGCTTTTCGATAAGTCATGAGTTCAAATCCCAGCACCACATGGTGGTTCACAGCTATCTGTAATGAGATCTGATTCTGTTGTATGGGTGTTTTAAGACAGCTACAGTGTACTTTGGGCCAGAGTGAGCTGGCCTGAGCCAGCGGGGGCCAGAGCAAGAGGGAGAAGGGAAGGGGGGAAAAAGATACAAATTAACCAGCCTTTAAAGGTGGTAGCCTTTAATCCAGCACTTGGGAGGGAGAGGCAGGTGAGTCTCTGAGTTCAAGGATAGCTACTTCTACAGAGTAAGTCTTGGGATACCCAGAGCTAAATAGTGAGACAGACCATGTCTCAAAAAACTAAACAAAAGCAACAGTGCAGTTTGGTAGTCAAGAGCTACCAAAAGTGTGAAGCCAAGTGCTCTGGAAAGCCACGTAGTGGAGAGAAGCCCTGAGTGCAGTAAAATGAGAACACAGCTGCATTGACAGCCCATCAGAGGGATGTGCAGCAGCCAAACGGTTCTCTCCTGGTGCAGACACAACTGGAAGGATGAGATGTGTACAAAACATTCCTTACAGTGGGGCAGGTCTTGCCTTCTGTCGTAAACGTATCCTAAAGGGTAAAACAGGGAGACAGTGTGGACCTTGCTGGAGAGGAGGAAGAAAGCTATTTGTTTGGGTTTCATTCCAGGGATTGGCCAGGAACATTTCTTCAAAAAGATTGAAGCCGCACATTGCCTAGCCTGTGACATGCTGATTCCCGCACAGCACCAGCTCCTCCAGAGACATCTGCATTCTGTGGACCACAACCATAATCGAAGGGTAAGTCTTCGTTTGATGCAGGCTGGCTCCTGGGATGACCGTTCCTCTGCTGCCATTTGGGTGACATCAGACCCTTGTATGCTGTCAGGTCTTGCAGTGAGTCTGTCATCTTGCCGTAACCTTCACTCCAGAGTCTGTAGCAAATGCAATTGCACTTGGTGGAATGCACTTCTCATACCTGGGGGCTGAGTTGAGAGGCAGGCGTGCATCCTCTCTTTTGTTTCAGACAGGCTCTTACTGTGTAGCTCTAGCTGGCCTCTCCCTCTGCCTCCTAAGTACTAAAGGTGTATGCCCTGACAGGCAGCCTGGCCCTCTCAAAAAGAGAAGGGAAGAAAAAAAAACACAGAAATTTGGTGCATACATTGGAGAGAGAGAGAGAGAGAGAGAGAGAGAGAGAGAGAGAGAGAGAGAGAGAGAGTGAGAGAGTGTGTGTGTGTGTGTGTGTGTGTGTGTGTGTGTGTGTGTGTGTGTGTATGCTGAAATTCTGAATTGAAACTGTTTTCTACAAGTCAGAGTTAAGTTTCCAGTTGCTGAAAAATTTTGATTTCAGTGAGGGGAGACCAGGAGAACTGACCTGGTTTGGTCTTCCATTGATGAGGCTGAGGCTAAAGATTTAACCTGGGGATTAACAGGGTTTTGTTGCTGGGTTTGTGCGAGTCTGATCTTACACATAATTGGCCTTTACTGTGATCCTACTATCACAGATTGAACTAACTGGAGCTTAGAAACTTGTAGTGTAAGAATTGCAACTGTACTGAACACACTGCAATTTTTTCTGATGTTCTCTAACCAATACCTTATCATAGCTGTTTGCACAACCAGTTTTCTTAGGCTTGGAAGTCATCTAAAATGTAGCGAGGATTTGCATAGGCCCTATGCAAACACCAGTCTATTTTATAGTAGACTTGAGTGTTCTTGGACTTTGTTATCTGAAGGGACCATGAAGTCAGCTCCCTGCAGTTAGGATGGTTCTGTGGGCCCAGAGCATTTGATCCGAATTGTGTGGTACACTGTTGTAGATATGCAGAAGCAGCCATAGATGATAGAGAGTGGGTGTGGCTATGTTGCTGGCTCATTTCAAGATAGAATGCTAGTGGCTATCAACACATCTCTTTATTTTGTATTTTTTGAGGCAGGGTTTTTCTGTGTGGTCCTGGTTGTCCTGGAACTTAGGGATTCACCTGTCTCTCTGCTTCCTGAGTGCTGGGATTAAAGGCATATACCACCACCTGGCTATCTCTTAGTACTTGCTTGCTTTTTGTTTTTTTTAATTGTTTTTATTTAATGTGTATGATTGGTTTGCCTGTTTGTATACCTGTGTACCATGTGAGTGTCTGGTGCTTATGGATGTCAGAAAAGTCCCAGATCCCCTTTAAGTGGAGTTAGATTCTAATTGGGAGCTGCCATGTGGATGCTAGGAATGAATCCTGGATCTTCTACAAGACCAAAAAGTATTTTTAGCCACTGAACCATCATTTCTTCAGTCCCTCTAGGATCTTTAGAGATCTGTGAATAGAAGTCTACAAGCCAGGAGTTGGTATATGAAAAGATAAGCCTCAAAGCAGTCAAGTAGTGTGTGAACTACTTTTTTGTGGTAGGATCTCACCCTATAGAGGTTGGGCTAAAAGGCTTGCACAATCTAAAGTTTTGGTTCATGCTGCTGGGATTTACTATGAGAGCAATGTAAACCCCCCCACCCCAATTAAAAAGGTTCCCTGTTTAGTCTACACAACTTACTTTTTTATAGTGTGTGTTTGTTTTGAGATACAGTCTCACTAAACACCTTTGGCTGGTGTGAAACTAGCTGTCTATACCAGACTGGCCTTGAACTCAGAGTTAAAGGGTGACACCACCGTGCCTCTTAAGTGCTCACTATTTAACCTTGCCTGTGCACATGGAACATGGTCTTAGGAATCATGTCTGGTTTTTTCCTATAACAACCTTTCCACATCATTATACTGCTTTTATTTTAAGGGCTCTGTGGTACTTTTCTATGTGGCATTTTGAGATTTTCTTCCAAAATAAAGACAGCAGTTGTGTGTCATGAAAGCTTGTCAGTATCCTGATTTTATTTCTTACTGTGTGTGACAAAATAATCTGACCAAAAGCAACTTAGTGGAGAAAAGCTTTACTTTAACTAATGATTTCAGGTTATGCACCACATCATTTTGAGGAAAGCTAAAACCTGGAGCAACTGTCATGTCCATAGTCAAGAGCTGAGAGAATGAATGCATGCATGCTTAGTGTTTAGCTGGTTCTCTCTCTTACATAGTCCAGGGGTTGGTGCCACTCCACTGATTCAGGCTAGCCTGATCTAGACAGTACAGCATTGAGACTTCTGGGTGGTTGGGTTGTGTCAGGTTGACAGTTAAACTAGCCATCACACACCCTGGCTAGTTTCCTGGTTTCTCATGGCTACTTTAAAAGCCTGTTTTTGGCAGGGCGGTGGTGGCACACGCCTTTAGTCCCAGCACTTGGGAGGCAGAGGCAGGTGGATTTCTGAGTTCGAGGCCAGCTTGGTCTACAGAGTGAGTTCCAGGACAGCCAGGACTACACAGAAAAACCCTGTCTCGAAAAACCAAACCAACAAAACAACAACAAAAAAAAAAAAAAAAAAAAAAACCAAAAGCCTGTTTTTGGTGCCTTTGCAGTTGGCTGCTGAGCAGTTCAAGAAGACAAGTCTCCATGTGGCTAAGAGTGTTCTGAACAACAAACATATAGTGAAGATGCTGGAAAAATACCTCAAGGTCTGTATTTTGGGATCTAGTGGACCAGAAGAGCCTTGGGGATGGAGGATTTGTATGATATGTGTACCCAGAGTGCAGTCAGTGTTCAGAGCATATGAGATTTGAATCTGTGACAGTTGGGGGTTTCTAGAGACTTGGTACTTAGCTGTGACCTTGGGTAGGAGTACTGTTTGGATCACTGATTATGCTACTCATATTCAATACACATCCCCCACAAACATGATTGTTTAGCTGTAAATTACTGAGCAAATGTTGGTGATACGCTTATTAGAAGCATCCAAGGTGAGTGTAGTGACATATGCTTGTAGTCCCAGCTACTCAGGAGCCATGGGAGAATCAGTTCAGCCCAGGAAATTGAAGTTAGCATGGATAACCATGTTATCAATACCTGGTCTCATAACAAACAATGAAATAGGGCTGGAGAGATAGCTTAGGGGTTAAGAGCACTGACTTATTCTAGAAGTCCCAGTTCCCAGCAATCACATGGTATCTCAAAACCATCTGTAATGGGATCTGATGCCCTCTTCTGATGTGTCTGAAGACAGTGACGGTGTGCTTAATACATAAGATAGATAAATAAATCTTTAAGACTATCAATGGAATTAAAAGTATGTGGTGGCACATACCTGTAATGCTAACATTTGGGAGCCAGATGCAAGAGGATTTCTGAATTTGAGTCCAACCAGAACCACAATAAAAATAGGGTAAAAACGGGGCTGGAGAGATGGCTCAGCAGTTAAGAGCACTAGCTTGTTCTTCCAGAGGTCATAAGTTCAATTCCTAGCAACCACATGGTGGCTCACAACCATCTGTAATAGGGTCTGATGCCCTCTTCTGGTGTGTCAGCAACAGCATACTCATATACATAAATAAGTCTTTAAAAAAAAAAAAAACTAGGGTTAAAAACAGTGCAAATAGGATCTATAGGTGGCACTAGTGCTTACAGCACTTGTTTAGTGTGTGTGTACTTGTATTTAATCCCAACATTCGCAAACGTGTAATAGTTAAGAAGCTGTGGGTTTTTAGAAGGCTGAAGGAGAACATGGGAAGAGTTGGAGCAAGGAGAAGGAGGGGCAGATGTCATAAGTAGAATACTCACATACGTGAAATTCTAAATAAAGTTACCCAGCTGAAACCAGAAGCTTTGAAGTATGTTACTTAGCAGACTTTGTCCCTAAAAAACGAGAGCTCATAAACTGAGCCTCTGCCTGGCTGTGGCACTGATTTGTATTTCCTCTTTGTTCAGGGCGAGGATCCTTTTGTCAATGAAACTGCTGATCTTGAGACAGAAGGAGATGAAAATGTAGGAGAGGAGAAGGAGGAGACCCCAGAGGAGGTGGCTGCAGAAGTCTTAGCAGAGGTGATCACAGCCGCAGTGAGGGCTGTAGAGGGGGAAGGAGAACCGGCTGCAGAGCACAGTGAAGTCCTGGCTGAGGTGGAAGGGCCTGTGCACACAACAGAGGCCAGTAGTGACCCTCACACTGAAAATCTACTAGAAGAGCAGACCTGTGAAACAGCATCTGAAGCCAGCAACATCAGAGACAAGTCCAGAGGTGAGGCTGCTGAGGCCAGAAATGAAGCAGCCATGCCAGTAGCAGACACAGGAAGCACGTTACCTGTCATAGCTATCCCAGGAATCATGGAAGATGAGCTGGAACAAACTGACGCAGAGTCCAAAGATATTCCCAGAGAATGATCTTTTCTTCCCTGTTCCAAGGGATCTGTCATATCATGTGTTCTTTTTGTTTTATAAGCTGTATTAGAGTGTGTGTTATTTGGTGGAACGACTGGGCTATTTCCTTCCCAGTGTACCTCAAGGATTGATGCTATACTGTAGATGGCTTCCCACCTCTGTTAGAATACAAAAAGAGGTAAACTGTTTTCCCAAGTGGCCTTTGATGGCTATCTGTGCACTGCAGTTAGAATAATAAAAGTAGATCTTCCTGATACTTGTCCTAGAATGGACAGAATGTGAGGATTTGTTTTGTGTTGTGTTTTTGTTTGGTCTTTGTTTCACTTTATTTTGCTTTTTCTCTTGGAAAACAATCTGATAGAAATATAACTTGCTTGAGAAGAATTTTTTTTTTAATTATTTAGAGGAATTCCCTTAATCACCTATGCATGGTTGATGTGGGACATACACAATTCAACCATCCATGTGCGCAAGAGCTGAGATTGTGCCCCCACACCAATAAACAGTCCTGCCTGTTTCAGTAAACATCAGGCCATTTTTTAAGGCCTTTATTTCAGCTTTGGCATTGAAATAGCATCTTGCTTGGCCTCTGGAGTACTCGGGCCATGTGTGTACAACCATGCTCAGCTGGGCTTTGGTTTTATAATACATTGTATTCTATTTTCCTCACCAGATGTGGCAGCATCCTGTTAACTTTAGACAGTTGGCATGATATGGCAGTGGCCTTGGCCTGTGTATCAGACAGTCCCTCAAGCTGTTCCATTGGGAAGCATATTCACCGGAGCCTCTAGAATGAAGACCCTGCTAAGGCATTGGTTCTCACTGTTCGGGGCTTTCTAATCAGTTTGATGTTTGTGTTCCACCTCTATTACTGCAGGATTATGTGGGTTTGGTTTGGTTTGGTTTTTTCTTAATTTTGTTATTTCCATCTAAAAGCATGTAGGGAAAAAAAACAAACATGAAATTACTCCATTGATGAAAAACAAATTTAAACTTCCCATAGATGAGATCCATCTATAAAAAGCTCGTGCAGTTAAGTAAAGATGTTTCATTTTAAGCAAATAATATTTCTTTGGCAGTTCGAAATCTGAGAAAGGGAGACTTAGCATGTACTAAGTTCTATAGGCTCAGAATGATGGGTTTTTGCCCCCTTTTGAAATTACAGTGCTGTGTCATCATTGACTGTACACAGCTCAAATCTTGGAAAGATCAGCCAGTGAGGAATTTTTATTAAAAAGGCAATAAAATACTGCAGCAATTTCATCAGCATGTCTCTCAAGGAGGATTACTAGGGGATATGAGATGAACTTTGGGAATATCAATGTCAAAACAAGCAATAAATTGATGCCACGGACACATTTCTGTTCATTAATTACTGTTTAGATTGTGTGTGTGTGTGTGTGTGTGTGTGTGTTTCTTATCTGAGAATGAAACTCAAGGCCTCCTGGCAAGCAACTCTTTTCCAGTTACTTAGTGTATGCACATGAATATGCCACCCAGAAAACAACTTATGGGTCCCAGGGATCCAACCCCTGTCACCAGGAGGCTTGGCAGCCGACACCCGTACCTGGTGAGATCTCTCCAGCTTTGTCTCCAGGGTACTGGGATTACCAAACAATAAACAGCAGTGTGAAAAGGAGACTTGTGAAGTTTTGTTTAAAGACAGTTTCTCTGTAGCCTGGCTGCTCTGAAACTAGCTCTGTAGGCCAGGCTGGCCTCAAACTCAAGAGATCACCTGCCTTTGCCTTTCATGGCTTGAGACTAAGAATTTTTTAAGTAGGCCTGCCATTGATAAACATCTCATTTTAAGTGTATGTGTTTTCCCCACTTAATATCAAAATATATGGATTGTTTTATTATACATGGAGTTAAGTAAACTCACCAAGATGAGGAAAAATTACTTGGGTATGAGTCTTACATATGCTGATAACCATGAACTTTTCCATTTTTCACATTCGTTTTAAAAGTAGGTCTTAACTTTATTTTGGGTCTCAACTGTAATTACAGCTGACCTTATAGAGATCTGTCTGCCAGCCTCTGCCATTCCAGTAAGGAAGATGTGGGCTACCTTGCCCAGCTCTAAAAACAGATTTTAAAGCCTGATCTGTAATCCCAGCTACTTCAGAGGTTGAAGTCTGCCTAGTCAACTTAACTTGACTATATCTTGAAATTTAAAAAAAAAAAAAAACAAAAAAACTGGGGATAACTAGCTTTTTGGTTTTTTGTTTTTGTTTTTGTTGTTGTTGTTGTTATTGTTTTTCAAGACAGGGTTTCTCTGTGTAGCCTTGGCTGTTCTGGAACTCAACTCTGTAGACCAGGCTAGCCTCAAACTCAGAAATCCACCTGCCTCTGCCTCCCAATAAATAACGTTGTTAGAAAGCTTGCCTAACATATGTGAAGTACTGGGTTTAATCCCCAGCAGGTCTAAAAAGAAAAGAAATGCTGGTCAGCTTGTACAAGGGTAGTTGGTTTTCTGCACTCAGATTCATATCATCACATATACTTCCTCTGTCTCAACACTGTTAGCCAATTTTGGGCATGCTTAATACCAACACTTGGAGTTCAGGTCATCATGGTGATTGTAGAGATTCCAAGGCCAAGCTTAGCTGCATGAGATTCTTGACTAAAAATAAGTAAACCACATTGAGTGCATACAGTAAAGAAAATCCACCCTCACAGTTTCTTATTAAGCCATTTGGCACTGTTGAAAGAATGGCTCATGAATCTGGGATTGCAGCTGGATGTCAGAGTGTATATAGAGTGCCATACTCCCTACTTAGATGTCTTTTTTTTTTTTTTTTTTTTTTTTTTTGAGATAAGGTCTCACATTCCTTGGTTGGGATCTTAACACTATAGCTTGTGCTACAACTGACTAGGCTTTATGGGGTGCTGCGGGTCAAACTTGGGGCTTTAAATCTTGCTTTGTAGTTCAAGCTAGACATGCTCTTTTCTCAGCCTTCAAAGTGTTGAGCTCCCAAGCATGCACTATCACCTTCAGCCTATTTACTTTTAAAGTGGGCAGTGGCCTTGGGTGGAATAACAGTTTCATGTAAGAACTCTTCTCTAGTTCCAAAGTACTTTTTCATCCTTAAAGCCTTGATTCTCATTAACGTTGACTCCTGCCTTGGTGTGGTGGCCCAACTTTGAACTCTCAGGCTGACCCAGTAGGATTTCAGCCTGGACTACAAAGGGGAGCAGTCTCTAAAAATAAACCTGATGCCAGTGTGGCAGCGTACGCCTTTGATTCCATTACTCAGCAAGCAGAAGCAGGCAGATCTCTATAAAAGTGGGACCAGCCTGGTCTACATAGCTAAATCCAAACGGCCTCACTGAGAATCTGTCCCAAAAACAACAAATCCCATCCTGGTATGGTGGCTAACATCAGCAGTCCCTGCACTTAGGCTGAGGCGTGTTAGATTTTACAAGTTTAATAAGGCTACCCTGGGTTTCACAGTGAGAACCTGTCTCTGTTTTTTTGTTTGTTTGTTTGTTTGTTTGTTTGTTTGAGACAGGGTTTCTATGTATAGCCCTGGCTGTCCTGGAACTCACTCCGTAGACCAGGCCGGCCTCAGAAATCCACCTGCCTCTGCCTCCCAAGTGCTGGGATTAAAGTCGTGTGCCACCACAGCCCGGCAAGAAACTGTCTCAAAAAACAAACAAACAACAAAAAAACACAGAACCCAGTGAGATGACTGAACAAGTAAAAGCCCTTGGTACTGTTCCGTTCCCACCCAGGTGCCTGCCCACAGCTGTCTAACTAGTTCCAGAGGATCTAGTACTTAAAGGGTCTCTAGTCACCTGGGTCTATTCCCTTATTTGGGCACTTCTCTCCCTTAGGCTGACCATCAAGGTCCAGCTATCAAAGCATTGAAGTACAGCAATCAAAACCCCTCTTTCAGTTGTTGTAATTAACATGTTCAATCAAAGTTAAACCAACTCATTGTAATAGTTTCCCTTTTTCCCTTTATAAACTGCCATTTGCTTATAGCCACTCATCTATCCCTGGGACATATGGGAGAAGAAGAGAATTGAGTTGCCTTTTTGACTGCATGTGCATCTCTCACCCTGAAATACACAAAATAGACAAAAGATAATTTTTAAAAAAGGAAAAGAAATGTATTAGACATGGTTGTACATCCCTAGGCTAACCTGGGCAACAATGGGGATACCTTGTCCCAACAAACTAAAATGGTGAAGTAAGTGTAGAAAGGATCCCTACAAGGTTCAATTCCCAGCACCCACACATCTACTCATAGCAACCAGTTTGAGGGAGGGGAAATCTGATGCCTTCTCCTGGCCATTGTGGGCACTGCATGCATGTGGTGAATAAAATCCAGAGAAACATTCATAACACATAAAATAAAAGTAGATAAAATCAGCAAATAAAGTCAAGAAGAAGGGCTGATGGCCTGCAGGCAAGCCCCAGACCAAGGCTGGAGAGATGGCTCAGTAGTTGAGAGCACTGGCTGCTCTAAAATGAGAACTGCCGATGGGTTCCCAAGGACCCACATTTAATGGCTCACAAATACCTGTAACTCTAGCCAATGGCTTTGAAGTCTTCTGGTCTCCATGGGCACTCACAAGTATGCACATATAATTAGTCATATACACACCAATTAAATCCCTACAAAGAAAAAAAATCACCAGCCACAGTGACACACACCTTTAATCCCATCACTTGGGAGGCAGAGGCAGGAGGAGTTCTGTAAATTCCAAGCCAGTCTAATACATAGCAAGTTCCAGGTCAGCTAGGGCTACATAGTGAGAACTTACCTCAAAAATAGATAGATAGATAGATAGATGATAGATAGATAGAAAAAGACAAATGTAAAAGGTAACAATAGCACACACTAAGTAATTACCATCAATTATCAAGATGAAAAGGATAAATGGATTGGCATGGATGGTTTCGGAGGTACACCAGTGTTTAGTTTCTTTTTCTTTTTTTTTTTTAAATCATCAACTCAGCATAAGTCAGATGAGGTAGCACCTGCTTGTATTGCCGGCACTTGGCATGGTGAGGAAATAGGGTGGGATTGAAACCCTTCAGAGCTACACAGTGAGAACTTGCATCTACCCCAAAAGAAAACAATTGGAAAAAAGCCCTACAGGTTTCCTTTTGTTGTTTTGGTTTGATCTGGTCATTTTCAGTTTTGGATTTTGGTGTTTTGAGCAGGATTTCCTTGTGTAGTCGAGACTGTCTCTCTACAGACCAAGCTGACCTTGAACTATAGGATCAGCTGGCCTCTGTCTCCTTAGTGCTGGGAATAAAGATGTGTGCCATGACTCCCTTAGTTTTGCCAGGTTTGGTGACACAAGCCTTTAATCCCAGAATTCTTCAGCCCCTTCTATTGTTTTGTTGTTCTTTAATTTTTTTTAATTTTAATATATATATGTGTGTGTGTGTGTGTATTCATATATATAATATTTTATATATAATTTATAGTTTTTGTATAGTGTTTGCCTGTGTTTGCTAACCACAAGTGTGCCTGGTGCCCAGAGAAGTCAGAAGAGGTCATGCGATCCCTTCAAATCGGAACTGCCAATGCTTGTAAGCTGCCATGTGGGTGCTGAGAACCAAACTTGGGTCCTGTGAAAGGGCAACAAGTGCTGAGTCACATCTCTAGTCCATTTGCGGTTTTAGGGTGCCCGCAAATTCACTATGTAACCAACACTGCCTTTGGACTCCTGAGTCCTGCCTCTGCCCGCCACGCTCAGGGACTGCCGTGATGCACCAGCATGCCCAGCACTGCTCTAGAAAAGCCCATCTACTTTGTCTGCTTCAGCCATACACACGAAGAAGAAATGAGCACCACGTGCCTTCTTGCTTTGGCTTTCTCTTGATGAGAGCTGCTCATGTTGAAGCGGCTGTTCAGCACCACTTAAGAAACCACTGCCGACATCGGGGCTGATTCCACGGTAGGCGTTCATGACCACCAAGACTGCGAACCTTGTTCAAACCTTAAGTGTCCCAGCAAGCTGGGCAATAGGAATTCCAGGGCCATAGAATCTCAATGTCATCAAGGTAAAGCTAACTTTTTTCTTTTTCTTTATTCTTTTAAATAGAGTGGTTGCAATAGATAAATAGCCATGTATGATAATGTCTTCTGGCCCTTTGTCCTTTGACCCTTGGGCTTCTTCCAAAGTGTTTCATTTTAATTTTCTTTTCTTTCTTTTTTTTTTTTTTAAGATTTATTTATTCATGTATATGCATGCATGTACATCTGCACACCAGAAGAGGGCACTGGATCCCATGGAATTACAGTTATAGATGATTGTGAGCCACCATGTGGGTGCTGGGAATTGAATTCAGGACCACTGGAAGAGCAGCCACTGCTCTTAACCGCTGAGCCATCTCTCCAGTCCCTCATTTTAATTTTCAAACTTAAAAACTATTTATTTTATTTTATTTTACTTTATTTAGTGATGCTGAGGCTCTAATCTGGAATGAAAATTTTTCTCTCTTTTCTTTTTTGACACAGGTTATATGTAGCTTTGACTGTTGTGGAACTTACTACGCAGGCTTACCTTTGCCTCCTGATTGCTGAAATTGAAGGTATGTGCCATTAAGACCAGCTGAAATGCACGCCTTTGATCCCAGCACTTGGGAGGCAGAGGCAGGCCTATTTCTGAGTTCGAGGCCAGCCTGGTCTACAGAGTGAGTTCCAGGATAGCCAGATCTATACAGAGAAACCCTGTCTCGAAAAAACAAAAAAAAAAAGAAAAAGAAGGTACAAACAGTTGTACCACCTGACATGCTTGATGAGGACCAAAAATATTTATTTAAAATATCTTAGTTATTTAATTTTTTTACATGCATTGGTGTTTTTAATGGATGTTTGTGTGCATATCATGTATGTCTGTGTGAGAGTGTCAGATACCCTGGAACTGGAGTTACAGTTTGTGAGCTGCTGTTTGGGTGCTGGGAATTGAAACAGGGTCCTCTAGGAGAGAGGTCAATGCTCTTAACTGCTAAGCCATCTCCGCAGACTCAAATATTTTCATTTTAAATAGATTTATTTATTTATGTATTTATGTATCTATTTATTTATTTTACCCACCACAGGTAAGTCTTTGTTGTTGTTGTTGTTGTTTTATTCTTTTTTTTTTTTTTTTAAAGATTTATTTATTTATTTTATTTATGAGTACACTGTAGCTGTCTTCAGACACACCAGAAGAGGGCATCGAATCTCATTACGGATGGTTGTGAGCCACCATGTGGTTGCTGGGATTTGAACTCAGGACCTCTGGAAGAGCAGTCAGTGCTCTTAACCGCTGAGCCATCTCTCCAGCCCCCTGTTTTATTCTTTATATAGGCCAGAAAATGACTTTGAACTCACCTGTCTTCTTTCAAATGCTGGGATTCCAGACACATGCCTCCATGCCTGTCAGACAACTTTTATTCTGTCATGTGACTAAAAAACAATTCATGTAACCATCATTTGAGGCAACCTGAATCTATCCCTGGACCAACTATGACTCACTCTGTTTGGGGTGAAAGCTGTTTTGTGTCAACATATGAGATCTACCTTCACACAAAAATATTTTTCACATGACTATTTGCTAAATGTATTTTTAAGGGCCAGGTAGTAGTGGCACACACATTTAATCCCAGCATTCAGGAAGCAAAGGCAGGCAGATCTCTGCATGTTCGAGGCCAGCCTGGTCTACAGAGTGAGTTTCAGGACAGTCAAGGTTGCATAGAGAAATTCAGTCTCAAAAAAAAAGTAAAATAAAGTATGTTTAATTATGTGTGTGCGAGGGGGTGCAGTGTGCATGTGAGTGGAAGTACTTAGACACTCAGAAAACAATAGGCCTTGGATCCCCTGCAGCTAGGGTTACAGGTGATATAGCCTGAATCTAGAGATTCAGGTTGCTGAGACCCACCAGGTATGGGTGCTAAGAACTAAACTCAGGTCCTCTGCAAGAACAATAAGTGCTGTGGACCATGAAATGTCTCTCCAGCACTGAAATGCTGGGAGTACTAGAGTGCTCACCCAGACTGGTACAAGGCTCCAGTCATTTGTTCTCTAGTACCACCACCAAAACCGCACACGCGCACACATGCAAGCGTGCACACGCTTACAACAACAACAACCTCAAAACTCTTAGGCCAGATGGCTCAGTAGGTAAAGGGGCTTGTAACCAAGCCTGACTGAGTTTGATCCCCAGGGACCAACCTATGTGGTGGAATGAGAGAGCAGACTCCCAAGGACAGCTTGGTCTACACAGTGAGATCCTATCTCGAAAGAAGAAGAAGAAAAGAAAAAAAAAGTGTTGAGGGGCTGAGGGACATAGCTCAGTCAGGAAATTGCTTGTTCTATAATCGTGGGGCTCTGAACTTGATCCCCAGAAACTGGATGAAAGGCTGGGCATAGTGGCCCGCAAGTGTTCTCTGTTCTCCACGTGCACACATGGGCATGAGTACCTATATATCCCAAGTCCATCTACATACGCACAAACATGTACAGACATGCACATACAAAACAAGCTAAAAAGAATCAAATTATTTTCTGACTCATGATTTTATTAATTAGTATTATTTTATCATTTTATTGGGGAGGTGAGACAAGTTTTTTCCTATGTAACTCTGACTGTCTGTCCTAGAATTGTCAGTATAAAGACAAGGCTGCCTTCAAACTCACATTAACCTTCATGCCTCTGCTTTCTGAGTGCTGGGATTAAAAGTATATGCTACTATGACCATCAATTTTATTTCCTTTTATTTTTTTTTTTTTTTTGAGACAGAATCTCACTTTGTAGCCCTAACTGGTCTGTAACTTGCTACACAGACTAGGCTGAACTCAAACTCACAAAAATCTGCCCGCCTCTGCTTATTAAGTGCCACCATGACTGGGGCTGGTATCCTAATTTACCTGTCCATAAAACTTCATTAAAACAGGGTCACACTTATTTGTCTAGGTGTTATGTATGGCTGTCTTTATGCTAAAGCTGGTTATAAGGGTTGACAGTATTTTAGAGATTTTACGGCCCATTGTAGTGTTGAATTATCACTGGACTTGACTGGTTTAAATTATAACTGTAGAAACAATCTCTAGATACGTCTGTGAGATGCTTCCAGAAAGGTCTGGTTGAAGAGGGAAACCTGAGCTGAGTAGTATCATCCCCATAGTTTGAAGTCAGGTGTCAACTAAGAAAGAAAAATGCAAGATAAAGGGGTGGAGAGATGGCTCAGTGGTTAAGAACACTGGCTGTTCTTCTAGAGGTTCTGAGTTCAGTTCTCAGCAACCACATTCTGGCACGTAGGTAGAGCACCCAAATACATAATAGATAATTTTTTCTTAATGTAATGAGCACTAGCATTTGGCTTGGTTTTCTCAAAATTGTTATAGAACACTGGCCTATGACAGTGGCCAGTACTGTTGTCATCAGAGCAGCTGTGCCTACTTGCAAAAGATCCTCAAGATCAGGAAACTGAAGTTCTTTAATAGAAAAAGGGAGCGGGGGCTGGAGGCTGGATCATCGAAGGCTCACTGGTTAAAAGCACTTGCTGCTCATGGAGAGGACCAAGTTCAGTTTCCAGTATCCATCTCAAGTGGCTTACAACTGCCTGTAACTCCAGACATAGAGGTTATGACACTGCTGGACTCCAGGCATTGTATGCACATGCATGTACTCAGTGCTATTTTAAAAAATTGGAGCTGGGAGGGTGGGGCTGGAGTGAGAGGGAGAAGGGAAGGGGAAAAAACAACTGGAGCTGGAAGAATGGCTCAGTGTTTAAGAGTGCTCCTGCTTTTGCAGAGGACTAGGGTCCACGTCCCAGCAAACACACTGCTAACTTCAGTGTCAAGGAATCCAAAACCCTCTTCTGGACTCCATGGACTATAATCAGGATATATTATATGAGAAAATGTAGTTGAATCAGTTTAAACTTATCCCCATCTTACAAATGAATGAGACTCAGACTGTGGTTATTTTATTTGGCTTTGACGATTACTGACTGGGGGTAACCCCTAATCTACTTTTCTAACTGCTGGATTGGCTACTTCTCCAGCGGTGTTCCTCAAATACTTGCTGTTTCTCCTGGCCATGTGCTCATGGTCCATCTCCTATCCTGGCGGCTTCCTTCCCTCTTCTGCTCTAGCTCTCCTGCTCCACGTGCAACCCCAAGACAGGGAACTGAAAACCTGCCTACCTCTATTCCGGCCAGTAGCTGGCTGTAGTCATTTTATTCCACCAATAGTTTTAAGTTAAGGAGTAAGGTTTGCACAAGGAAAGCTGGTATGTGTGACAATTCTCTAGACTGCATCCCATCTTGACCTTGACATACAGAATTTAGCATTACAATGCATAACAGACCAGGGGGATGCCATGGGACTACAGTTATAGAAGGTTGTAATCCACCCTATGGCTAATTGAACTCAAGACCTCTGGAAGAGCTGGGGAGCAGTGGCACACATCTTTAATCCCAGCACTCAACTGGCAAAGGCAAGCAGATCTCTGTGAGTTCAAGGCCAGCCTAGTCTACAGAGTGAGTTTCAGGACAGCCAAGGCTACACAGAGAAACCTTATCTTGAAAAATGAAATCAAATCTGACTAAACTAAAAAAACCCTCTGGAAGAGCAGCCAGTGCTCTTACTCTTAACTGCTGAACTATCTCTCCAGTCCATAAATCAAAAAAAGAAAGAAAAATGGTATTTTATATTATATATTTATTTATATATATAAATAAATATATATATGTAAATATATATTTACATTATATATTTGTATATTCTATTATATATTTACATATTATATATTTATATATATACTTTTACATTTATCACTTTATACCATGATCCCCCCTCACACTCCTTTCTACACACCTCCAGCTGTCATTCTCTCAAGTTTTACATGGAACGTGGAAGGCTAAGTAATGGACTCTGTCTATGAATGGGACAGCCACCATCCTCCTGGGGAGAGAGTCTTCAATGACACAGCTTCTTTAGGCTCAGCCACATTCTGTAAGTGAGTCCAGCAAACTCAGTGGTTTGCTAACCTGGACTTTGGTGAGATTATTAGCTTGTTCTGTCATTGGTGCCCTATCTGGGGTGAGGTGTTTATTTACATCTCCTCAGGAAAAGGCTATGAAATTCAAACTGGGAGCCGCAATGAGTTCATCGTGTTCTTCCCAGGTTGTTGTTGTTGTTGTTTGTCACAGTAAAGAGAAAAGAAAGCAATTTATCCACTAAGCCTAAAATGATCTTGGTGACTTGTTTTTTGTCATCCCCTGTGCTCTACCAGTCTTTAAGGAATCAGGAGATATGGCTTATAAACTGTGTGTGAAAGTTCTAGTGTGATAACACTGAGGACAGGTTCTAATTGCAAACTGACATAGAATCAGTACAAGACAAAAACATTTAGGTGTTTTTTGTTGTTGTTGTTCAAAAGCACTCAAATTGTATGCGTGCATACATGTTCTCTCTCTCTCTCTCTCTCTCTCTCTCTCTCTCTCTCTCTCTCTCT